>NC_134499.1:9532624-9698934 GCF_040206685.1 Ascaphus truei
GCCTGTTACAGACTGCTGTATATAGTGACCTGGCGGATACAGACTGCTGTATATAGTGACCAGGCGGATACAGACTGCTGTATATAGTGACCTGGCGGATACAGACTGCTGTATATAGTGACCTGGCGGATACAGACTGCTGTATATAGTGACCTGGCGGTCGGGGTCCTCCACTGTCCCTTATGTGTGTTCCGTTTGCTCTTGTGCTCCGGTAAAGGCAATAAACCCCTTTTGGTTCTTCCGTTCAGTCCTGGTGCCCAGCCTCTCCCTTCCCCGGTATCATGGCAGGCGTCGGGGTCTGTGGCTCCGTATCGGGGTATCGGTGTATCGGGGTATCCGTGCATGGCCACCGGTTGCCATCCAGCTTTTTGTGAAGTGGTTTTATAGAACGGTATCTGCGATTGGGGCAGTTACTTGGGGGAAAAAATGATAATGGAACTATTCAAAATGCGTCGCCACCATCAGCCTGTCCGGCTAACAAACCGTCTGGATATCTCCGGGAACCCGATGAACATGTTTCTCACATTTGCCAAGGCAGCTGCGAGGAAATCCCATATACAAATGATGGGAAGCTAAAAGTTACTCACCTATTAGGTGCTCATTTGCATCTCACTTCCCAGAATCCTTGGCTGCAGCGTAACCACTGTGACGTGGTGATGGGGCGGTTCGGTGACTAGTGGAACGCTACACATGGGTTTTCTGTTTTTGGTGCACTTTGTAAGGTGGAGACGTTTAATCCCGTGTTTTACCCACCGTAGCCTAATTGTGTCTGGTTTACATTGGCCAGAAAGCCCCTTATTCTGTAGGGTGCGATGCCCCCGATCCGGTGTCACTGTAAGGGAAGCCCCATTGACTTCATTAGAGGGCTTAAGGCCGCACTTAACGCCGGCTCTGTCAGCGATGTGTAATACAATCTGCCTGCTCTGTGATGGAAGATCGCTTCATGGCTTTCTGTCTCCATAGGTGGACAAGATTCTGAAGGTGATCCCTCGTGACCGCAAGACGTTTCTGTTCTCCGCCACCATGACTAAGAAGGTAAGAGGACACAGTGGCAGAGGGAACATCTTTTACACGGACAGTGCCACAAGTACCATTTTATTTGTTTTACACCATTTCCATGGTAAATGCTCTGGAAGGTTTTACCATCTTTATGGTGAGGCCGTTTGCTCGTCATCAACATTGTTAGGTCGGCTTTGTTGTTTTTATTATGGTGGGGGAAATCCCAGTTCACATTGCCTCCCTTATAACCCCGCGATCTCCAGGGCAGGAAAAAGGAGCGCTGTCAGGTTACAGAAATATATAGTATACGCCTAAATAAAAAATACCCACACTTACAATTCATATACAGTATATACACATACCAACCATCGCCTGATTACAGGCGTGGTGCCCGTCTCGCTGTGCCCGTCTCGCTGTGCTCGGCTCGCTGTGCCCGGCTCGCTGTGCCCGGCTCGCTGTGCCCGGCTCGCTGTGCCCGCGTTATATTATATAAATTGTAAGTGTGGCGATCTCTCTTTTTAGCAATAAAATATCATATATTTTCTAACTGGACTGGGCCCCCTTTCTGCTATTTTTGCGTGTATGAAAGTATGTTTATCTTATATTTACGCCATCCGTGCACACGATGCGTCGCCGCAGTAATACACACAACACAAAGGGAATAAGCGCTTCATATTTAAAGTAGACATTGGGAAAAGGAGCCCCTGACCTGAAGAGCTTGCAATCTAAGTGGTAAGTGAGGAGAACTTAAGACAGTAGGAGGGGGTTCTGGTAAGTGCGTCTGCAAGGGGCCAAGGTCGATGTATGAGGTGTATAGTATCAGTCACGGAGCTGATCATATGCTGCATTACAGAGGTGGATTTTAAGATGAGTCTTAAAGGTGGATAGAGAGGGGAACATTCCAGAGGTGTGGGGCAGTCAGTGAGAGGTTTAAGGCGGGAGAGGGCTTTAGATACAAAAGGGGTAGAGAGAAGTAATCCTTGAGCAGAACGCAAGTCAGTCGGGAATATAGTGAGATATTAGGGTGAGATGTAAGGAGGGCAGAGGAGTGTATAGTGAGATATTAGGGTGAGATGTAAGGAGGGGCAGAGGAGGGTATAGTGAGATATTAGGGTGAGATGTAAGGAGGGGCAGAGGAGGGTATAGTGAGATATTAGGGTGAGATGTAAGGAGGGGCAGAGGAGTGTATAGTGAGATATTAGGGAGAGATGTAAGGAGGGGCAGAGGAGGGTATAGTGAGAGATTAGGTTTAAGATGTGAGGAGGGTATAGCGAGAGATTAGGGTGGGATGTAAGGAGGGGCAGAAGAGTGTAAAGCTTTAAAAGTGGGGAGGAGAATTGAGTGTGAGATGCGGGATTTGATCGGAAGCCAGGAGAGGGATTTCATGAGGGGAGACGCTGAGACAGATTTAGGAAAGAGTAGAGTGATTCTGGCAGCAGCGTTTAGGATAGATTGTAGGTGAGAGGCGGAAAGGCCGGACAGCAGGAGGTTACAATAGTTGATACAGGAGAGAATGAGGGCCTGGGTTGGTTTTAGCAGTAGAGCGACAGAGGAAGGTAATTATAAAGCCGTTATTAATGTAACCGATGAACATACACTGACGTGCTTGAATCCAGTGGTGTTCTGCCTTTTAAAGGGTATTACCCGGGGCATGGCCCAGTTTCTGCCCCTTCGGCAGTGATTGCAACGCGTATATTACGTGTTATTTCATTATTGGTCTCTGACCCCTTTATTATTTTTCTCCCCAGGTTCAAAAGCTGCAGCGTGCGGCTCTGAAAGACCCAGTAAAATGCTCCGTCTCGTCCAAGTACCAGACAGTAGAAAAACTTCAGCAGTTTTACATCTTCATCCCGTCCAAATTCAAGGTACTCAGCACTTTAGCACCGGTTGCAGACATTCGCATCACCAATAATTAATTCATGTTCCCAGCCTCCGCTTATTCTGTCCCACCTATATAAAACACAATATTCCTGGTCCCACCTATATAAAACACAATATTTCCCGGTCCCACCTATATAAAACACAATATTCCCGGTCCCACCTATATAAAACACAATATTTCCCGGTCCCACCTATATAAAACACAATATTCCTGGTCCCACCTATATAAAACACAATATTTCCCGGTCCCACCTATATAAAACACAATATTTCCCGGTCCCACCTATATAAAACACAACATTCCCTGTCCCACCTATATAAAACACAATATTCCCGGTCCCACCTATATAAAACACAATATTTCCCGGTCCCACCTATATAAAACACAATATTTCCCGGTCCCACCTATATAAAACACAACATTCCCTGTCCCACCTATATAAAACACAATATTTCCCGGTCCCACCTATATAAAACACAATATTTCCCGGTCCCACCTATATAAAACACAACATTCCCTGTCCCACCTATATAAAACACAATATTCCTGGTCCCACCTATATAAAACACAATATTTCCCGGTCCCACCTATATAAAACACAATATTCCCGGTCCCACCTATATAAAACACAATATTTCCCGGTCCCACCTATATAAAACACAATATTTCCCGGTCCCACCTATATAAAACACAATATTTCCCGGTCCCACCTATATAAAACACAACATTCCCTGTCCCACCTATATAAAACACAATATTCCCGGTCCCACCTATATAAAACACAATATTCCCGGTCCCACCTATCTAAAACACAATATTTCCCGGTCCCACCTATATAAAACACAATATTTCCCGGTCCCACCTATATAAAACACAATATTTCCCGGTCCCACCTATATAAAACACAACATTCCCTGTCCCACCTATATAAAACACAACATTCCCTGTCCCACCTATATAAAACACAATATTCCCGGTCCCACCTATATAAAACACAATATTCCCGGTCCCACCTATATAAAGCACAACATTCCCTGTCCCACCTATATAAAGCACAAACTTCCCTGTCCCACCTATATAAAACACAATATTCCCGGTCCCACCTATTTAAAGCACAAACTTCCCTGTCCCACCTATATAAAGCACAATATTCCCTGTCCCACCTATATAAAGCACAAACTTCCCTGTCCCACCTATATAAAGCACAATATTCCCTGTCCCACCTATATAAAGCACAATATTCCCGGTCCCACCTATATAAAGCACAAACTTCCCTGCCCCACCTATATAAAGCACAACATTCCCGGTCCCACCTATATAAAAGCACAACATTCCCTGTCCCACCTATATAAAAGCACAACATTCCCTGTCCCACCTATATAAAAGCACAATATTCCCTGTCCCACCTATATAAAAGCACAACATTCCCTGTCCCACCTATATAAAAGCACAACATTCCCTGTCCCACCTATATAAAGCACAATATTCCCGGTCCCACCTATATAAAAGCACAACATTCCCTGTCCCACCTATATAAAAGCTCAATATTCCCTGTCCCACCTATATAAAGCACAAACTTCCCTGTCCCACCTATATAAAGCACAAACTTCCCTGTCCCACCTATATAAAGCACAATATTCCCGGTCCCACCTATATAAAAGCACAACATTCCCTGTCCCACCTATATAAAACACAACATTCCCGGTCCCACCTATATAAAAGCTCAATATTCCCTGTCCCACCTATATAAAGCACAAACTTCCCTGTCCCACCTATATAAAGCACAAACTTCCCTGTCCCACCTATATAAAGCACAATATTCCCTGTCCCACCTATATAAAGCACAATATTCCCGGTCCCACCTATATAAAAGCACAACATTCCCTGTCCCACCTATATAAAGCACAATATTCCCGGTCCCACCTATATAAAAGCACAACATTCCCTGTCCCACCTATATAAAGCACAAACTTCCCTGTCCCACCTATATAAAGCACAATATTCCCTGTCCCACCTATATAAAAGCACAATCTTCCCTGTCCCACCTATATAAAGCACAATATTCCCTGTCCCACCTATATAAAGCACAATATTCCCGGTCCCACCTATATAAAAGCACAATATTCCCTGTCCCACCTATATAAAAGCACAACATTCCCTGTCCCACCTATATAAAAGCACAACATTCCCTGTCCCACCTATATAAAAGCACAATATTCCCTGTCCCACCTATATAAAAGCACAACATTCCCTGTCCCACCTATATAAAAGCTCAATATTCCCTGTCCCACCTATATAAAGCACAATATTCCCTGTCCCACCTATATAAAAGCACAACATTCCCTGTCCCACCTATATAAAGCACAAACTTCCCTGTCCCACCTATATAAAGCACAATATTCCCTGTCCCACCTATATAAAGCACAAACTTCCCTGTCCCACCTATATAAAGCACAATATTCCCTGTCCCACCTATATAAAAGCACAACATTCCCTGTCCCACCTATATAAAAGCACAACATTCCCTGTCCCACCTATATAAAAGCTCAATATTCCCTGTCCCACCTATATAAAACACAATATTCCCTGTCCCACCTATATAAAACACAATATTCCCTGTCCCACCTATATAAAAGCACAATATTCCCTGTCCCACCTATATAAAAGCACAATATTCCCTGTCCCACCTATATAAAAGCACAATATTCCCTGTCCCACCTATATAAAAGCACAATATTCCCTGTCCCACCTATATAAAAGCACAACATTCCCTTTCCCACCTATATAAAAGCACAATATTCCTTGTCCCACCTATATAAAAGCACAACATTCCCTGTCCCACCTATATAAAAGCACAATATTCCCTGTCCCACCTATATAAAAGCACAACATTCCCGGTCCCACCTATATAAAAACACAATATTCCCGGTCCCACCTATATAAAAACACAATATTCCCGGTCCCACCTATATAAAAACACAATATTCCCGGTCCCACCTATATAAAAACACAATATTCCCGGTCCCACCTATATAAAAACACAATATTCCCGGTCCCACCTATATAAAAACACAATATTCCCGGTCCCACCTATATAAAAGCTCAACATTCCCGGTCCCACCTATATAAAAGCACAACATTCCCAGTCCCACCTATATAAAAGCACAATATTCCCGGTCCCACCTATATAAAAACACAATATTCCCGGTCCCACCTATATAAAAACACAATATTCCCGGTCCCACCTATATAAAAGCACAACATTCCCGGTCCCACCTATATAAAAGCACAACATTCCCGGTCCCACCTATATAAAGCACAATATTCCCGGTCCCACCTATATAAATCACAATATTCCCGGTCCCACCTATATAAAAACACAATATTCCCGGTCCCACCTATATAAAAACACAATATTCCCGGTCCCACCTATATAAAGCACAATATTCCCGGTCCCACCTATATAAAGCACAATATTCCCGGTCCCACCTATATAAAAACACAATATTCCCGGTCCCACCTATATAAAAACACAATATTCCCGGTCCCACCTATATAAAAGCACAACATTCCTTGTCCCACCTATATAAAGCACAATATTCCCGGTCCCACCTATATAAAACACAACATTCCCGGTCCCACCTATATAAAGCACAATATTCCCGGTCCCACCTATATAAAGCACAATATTCCCGGTCCCACCTATATAAAAACACAATATTCCCGGTCCCACCTATATAAAAGCACAATATTCCCTGTCCCACCTATATAAAAGCACAATATTCCCGGTCCCACCTATATAAAAACACAATATTCCCGGTCCCACCTATATAAAGCACAACATTCCCGGTCCCACCTATATAAAGCACAACATTCCCGGTCCCACCTATATAAAAGCACAACATTCCCGGTCCCACCTATATAAAGCACAATATTCCCGGTCCCACCTATATAAAAGCACAACATTCCCGGTCCCACCAATGTTACAGGGGTCTCCCGGTACCTAACGAGACACAGACCCAATGCGACCAATGATATAGTTAAATACTTAGCAGTTTTCCTTCTCTCCGTATCTATGTAGCTGTTTTATATTTGCATCCACTATTCCCTTAGTTGGTTTAATGATGGTAGTTTAGCGTGAATATCGTGTTTCCTGTCATCATTCCCTCTGTCCTCCGAATTCACTCAGCAACAAGAGATCTAGAAATGTCCAGTGTTGCCACGTGTGCGCCAAAGGCTCCGAACAGCCACTCTGAGTGTCGTATAGAGCCGAGGTGGCCAGCTCCAGTCCTCAAGGGCCACCAGCCCAGTCACGTTTTGAGACTATCCCTGCTTAACACAGGTGACTGTTGAAGACTGAGCCTCTGAGCAACCTGTGCTGAAGCTGGGATGTTCTGAAAACGTGACTTAGAGGGACTTTTGAAGACTGGAGTTGGCCACCCCTAGTATAGATTAAAGTCCTTGGATGGGAAAGAGATGAACACTTGGTGGCATTGAGGGTTAATGGATACTTCAAAGATAGAATACCCAGGAGTGTATCTACATGTCTTGTACAGGTCCCCAAACCGGCTTAATTCACCTCAATGCCTACAGATGTTAAGCTGCAAAGGAGGCTTCTGGGTAATGATGTGCAAATGGACCATTGGTTTGCTATCCACTTTGAGTGGATTCCCTCGAGCTTTAGCCAGCTGCCTTACACCAATTATACAGCTACGCCTGGGGCCTGGAAGGGCAGACTCGGAAACCGAGCTGCTGCGTCCTTCTGGACTCATGAGTTGGAGCTTGGTCACTTGTCCTGCATTGTAAACTTGCTAGTGGTTTCAAACCAGTCCGGCTTAATCCGATTCCGGCTGGTGAAAAGTGACAGACCCTCCAGCATGCAAAGTATTTTTACCAATAATTCAAGTTGGAAATGATTCATAATCTCCATTATTGGTGGGAATACGACCCAGTGTTCATGTTTTTAAATCATTTTAAGGCACTGATGTGTTAGACAAAGATCACACATCCGATTCCATTGATGTACATGGCAATGAATCCAGAAGCACAGGATTGAACAATTTCTAACATGGGAAGATTAGGTTGAACTAATTGGGTGAGATACTCCCCTATATTTATACTTTTTGTGGATCCAGAAGAAGATAACCACCAAACTCCAGTCGTCAAGGGCAACCAACAGGTCAGGTTTTAAAGAGAACCCAACTTCAGCACAGCTGGCTCAGTTGTTAACTGCGAAGAAGTGCAGATAAAGAATGAGGCACACGGTCTTAATCACAAACGAAAAAAGGTTTAATGTGCCAAGGAATCCAACGTTTTGGCAGTAATACTGCCTTTCTCAAGGTGTAGGCTACCAAATACAAGTGAACAGCAGATATTTATACACACGTGTACAACCCCCTCTGATACTCGCCCCTCCCTGCTCAGTAGCACGACGTCGACGCCCACGTGGTGACGTCAGCCTTCGTGACACGTATCCCTGGTAGCACAACATGGAGCTGCATAGGGGGGAAAAAACACTGCCACACCACACACCAGTAAGCCACGCCCCCTATAGTGATGTCAGGGCGACGCCCCATTATGACATCACACGTTGGGGGGGGGGGTGGAGTTGGATAGGGGGGGCAGCTCTTCATCAGTGCAGTACTCACATGTGCTGTGGATGTAATCTGTAACCAGCGTACGTTCTGAGGTCTTAGTGCATCACCCTGTGAGTGCTGAAAGATATCCATAAGTAAAACAGATCAGGTATATGTGACATGTAAAAATACATGATATACCTATGTAGTAAATATGTAATAAAACCAATGGATTATAAGCTGCATAAGACTGTATAAATTTATACTACACAGCCCCAAGTATAATAAATATACCTATATAATTCATATGAGTAGTACATCATAATATTGCAAAGTGTATAATGCATATGTCCAGGGGAGAGGGGTGGTGGGGGAAGGAGCTCCCCGGAACCAGCGCACCGGCAGTTAAGTACCCCACCATCACCTATATGTTTGAGTGCGTGCACTACCTCCTTTCCAGTTCAGTTGTTAACTGCACCACCTGTGCTGAAGCAGGGATATCCTTAAAACCTGACCAGTTGGTGGCCCTTGAAGGCTAAAGTTGCCCACCCCTGCCCCCAATGAGATATTCCCAAATTCATGCCTTTTTTAGGCTACACTGATGGTGCCGGCGACGTCAGGCTGCGGTTATAGTGCCGGCGACGTCAGGCTGCGGTTATAGTGCCGGCGACGTCAGGCTGCGGTTATAGTGCCGGCGACGTCAGGCTGCGGTTATAGTGCCGGCGACGTCAGGCTGCGGTTATAGTGCCGGCGACGTCAGGCTGCGGTTATAGTGCCGGCGACGTCAGGCTGCGGTTATAGTGCCGGCGACGTCAGGCTGCGGTTATAGTGCCGGCGACGTCAGGCTGCAGTCGCTGGAAAAATCAAATTGAGATGACTTCCAGTGATCGCCGCGTCGCGCAGACTATAAGCGCACGCGACGGCGGCAATGCATTTGTTTTGACGCGACGTTGCTGCCGCCGGCACTATAAGCGCAGCCTTAAGGGGGAAAATGCCTTCCTGGCTCCAGTGATGGATCAACAGCCTTCCTATATTTACCTTATTCGGCACCCTCCGGTATGAGACGTGTAGCATTTTCTGAACAATATATACAGTATCTGCCGCCACACATGGTTGGTAAATTCCACGTTGTCACCGCGCTTATTATACAGCACTCTTACCTTTGCTGCTGGTGATATCTCCTATCCTCTAAACCTTCTCCAAATTACCTCTGCATCACCACCAATGTCTCTTATCACTCCATGTTGGGAAGCCGTCCTGTTTCCAGCACCCCTTCACTGTATAACATGCTGGGTTATGTTCTTGCAGGGTGATGTTATTAGAGGGAGTTGGGAAGAGTTGGCTATGGATCTTTTCCCCCCCGGCCCCTGCAATGCTGCAGTCCCACTGCTCACTTTCTCACCTGTTTACGCTTTCTCTCAATTCCAGGACAGTTACCTCGTCTACATCCTGAACGAGCTGGCCGGCAATTCCTTCATGATCTTCTGCAGCACGTGCAACAACACACAGCGAGTGGCCCTGATGCTGCGTAACCTGGGTTTCACCGCCATCCCCCTGCATGGGCAAATGAGCCAGGTATGGGGATCTGTTACTGTGTGATGTGGCTGTGCGTGACACGCTGTGTGCCGGTGGTGTGAAACGCGGTGTGCGACACTGTGTCGTGATGCGGAGGAGGGATATATGTGATCTGAAGGTGCGTTATTCTGTTGGCTGGGGCTGATTCTATATGTGCCAATGTGGCCGGTTGGGGAATTTCGTCTGTAAACGACCCAATTGGCCACTTCTCCACATATAGAACCACCTCAGGCCAGGTTCCGTTCTTATCCCGGCTGGGGCACCTCGACCCAGGCTCCGTTCTTATCCCGGCTGGGACACAGCTCGGGCCAGGCCCCGTTCTTATCCCGGCTCGGGCCAGGCTCCGTTCTTATCCCGGCTGGGGCACCTCGGGCCAGGCTCCGTTCTTATCCCGGCTGGGGCACCTCGGGCCAGGCTCCGTTCTTATCCCGGCTGGGGCACACCTCAGGCCAGGCTCCGTTCTTATCCCGGCTCGGACACAGCTCGGGCCAGGCTCCGTTCTTATCCCGGCTGGGGCACAGCTCGGGCCAGGCTCCGTTCTTATCCCGGCTCGGACACACAGCTCGGGCCAGGCTCCGTTCTTATCCCGGCTGGGGCACCTCGGGCCAGGCTCTGTTCTTATCCCGGCTGGGGCACCTCGGGCCAGGCTCCGTTCTTATCCCGGCTGAGGCACCTCGGGCCAGGCTCTGTTCTTATCCCGGCTGGGGCACCTCGGGCCAGGCTCCGTTCTTATCCCAGCTCGGGCCAGGCTCCGTTCTTATCCCGGCTGGGGCACACCTCAGGCCAGGCTCCGTTCTTATCCCGGCTCGGACACAGCTCGGGCCAGGCTCCGTTCTTATCCCGGCTGGGGCACAGCTCGGGCCAGGCTCCGTTCTTATCCCGGCTCGGACACACAGCTCGGGCCAGGCTCCGTTCTTATCCCGGCTGGGGCACCTCGGGCCAGGCTCTGTTCTTATCCCGGCTGGGGCACCTCGGGCCAGGCTCCGTTCTTATCCCGGCTGAGGCACCTCGGGCCAGGCTCTGTTCTTATCCCGGCTGGGGCACCTCGGGCCAGGCTCCGTTCTTATCCCAGCTCGGGCCAGGCTCCGTTCTTATCCCGGCTGGGGCACCTCGGGCCAGGCTCCGTTCTTATCCCGGCTGGGGCACCTCGGGCCAGGCTCCGTTCTTATCCCGGCTGGGACACAGCTCGGGCCAGGCTCCGTTCTTATCCCGGCTGGGGCACCTCGGGCCAGGCTCCGTTCTTATCCCGGCTGGGGCACCTCGGGCCAGGCTCCGTTCTTATCCCGGCTGGGGCACCTCGGGCCAGGCTCCGTTCTTATCCCGGCTGAGGCACCTCGGGCCAGGCTCCGTTCTTATCCCGGCTGGGACACAGCTCGGGCCAGGCTCCGTTCTTATCCCGGCTCGGACACAGCTCGGGCCAGGCTCCGTTCTTATCCCGGCTGGGGCACCTCGGGCCAGGCTCCGTTCTTATCCCGGCTGGGGCACCTCGGGCCAGGCTCCGTTCTTATCCCGGCTGGGACACAGCTCGGGCCAGGCTCCGTTCTTATCCCGGCTCGGACACAGCTCGGGCCAGGCTCCGTTCTTATCCCGGCTCGGGCACACCTCAGGCCAGGCTCCGTTCTTATCCCGGCTCGGACACAGCTCAGGCCAGGCTCCGTTCTTATCCCGGCTGGGGCACAGCTCAGGCCAGCTCCATTCTTATCCCGGCTCGGACACAGCTCGGGCCAGGCTCCGTTCTTATCCCGGCTCGGACACAGCTCGGGCCAGGCTCCGTTCTTATCCCGGCTGAGGCACCTCGGGCCAGGCTCCGTTCTTATCCCGGCTGAGGCACCTCGGGCCAGGCTCCGTTCTTATCCCGGCTGAGGCACCTCGGGCCAGGCTCCGTTCTTATCCCGGCTGAGGCACCTCGGGCCAGGCTCCGTTCTTATCCCGGCTGGGACACAGCTCGGCCAGGCTCCGTTCTTATCCCGGCTCGGACACAGCTCGGCCAGGCTCCGTTCTTATCCCGGCTGGGGCACAGCTCAGGCCGTAGACGATCCTGTATTTAGGATTTCGCCTTCTGTCTCGAGCATTTCTTACGGTTTGTAGCTTCTCACCTTTTACTGGAGGATATTTTAAGAATCCACAACCCTCTATGTAAAGAAGTCCGTCTTTTCCCCCCCGCCTTCCGCCCCCAGCTGCAGAGAACGACCTCTTGTTCTAACACTTCTTTCTCGGAGATGTGCTTCCCTCCTGTACTTTGGTGATACCCCAGATATATTTGCGTTTGCCATATGTCTCTCCTGTCCGGAAGCTGTATGTATTGATGTCCTTTTGTCTTTCCTAATAAATCTAATGCTGCAGACCACAGGTGCTCAACTAAAGTCCTCAAGACCCCTCCCAACAAGTCAGGTCTTAAGGATATTCCAGCTTCAGCACAGGTGGCTCAGTCAAAAACTGAGCCACTGATTGAGCCACCTGTGCTGAAGCAGGGATATCCTTAAAACCTGACCTCTTGAGAGGTCTTGAGGACTGGAGTTGAGCCCCCCTGCTTTAGACCATGTACCATTTTAGTAGCCCATCTTTGCACACTGAAATGTGTCCAGGGGTATGGTCTCTAGGGGAGGAAAGTGGCCTGTTTCTGTGCGCGTCTCTCTGCTTGTGTGTCTGAGCGTTACACTCTCTGCATGTCTCCAGCCCCCTGTAGGTTACGAAGACGCTACCTCTCTGCTAATGACCTTTCTTTTCTCTGCAGAACAAGCGGCTGGGCTCTCTGAACAAGTTCAAGGCCAAATCTCGCTCCATCCTCCTGGCCACAGACGTTGCGAGCCGCGGTCTTGATATCCCACATGTGGATGTTGTGATGAACTTCGACATTCCTACCCACTCTAAGGTGAGCAGATCTATATTATGCCCCTCTCCCTCTTCTCCTCATCCTACATCATCCCTTGTTGAACACGAGGCCTTCTGGATACTGAGGTTGCATCGTCTCTTCCCCACCTCACTCCAACAAATGTTCTGATTTCATCCTCCTCTTACTTTTGGTCATCGCCTTGGTCTTTTATTTCTTCTTTGAATCCAGTTTAGTTCCATCTTTGTCTAACAATGGTCATTTCTTCTTGCGATATGTCTGGCCCACCGCCATTTTCATTTCTTCACCCTTGTGATGTCACAGGTTTTTGTTTGGTTTTGAACCCATTCATTCTTTCTCCCCCCCCTCTACCTTTGGGTAATACCCAGCATGCATTGCATTTGTGCGTGCTCGTCTGTAGTCCGCTTTTGACGCATTCGCGTGCGGTTACAAAGACTTTAAATAGCGAGCAGCATCCCGTGGCATTTTCTCAAACTCAGCAACAAAAGTCAAATAGACATTTTTCAAGTATTTTTAACGATGCAGACTTATTGTACAACGTTTTGGGGAATACCCTTCATGCTGTTCCCTATTTGAAGTCTACGGAGATATTTCTGCTGCAATTCTCACTTCCCAGCCACCATTTTGAAAGGAGTGGAGTGCGCCCCCGCCATCTTTGGATTTTTTGAGGGTTACAAGGAAACACTGAGCAAATGTACAGGCGTAATCCATGTGTAACAAAACACCAATTAAGAAACAACTCCAATCGCAGGGAATGTCAGTAAATCTACAAAATGTGGACACAAAACGGGTAAATCCAAGTAGATCATACAAACCGTGCATTTATTATCAGAAAAAGAGAAATCGTGAAGAAAAAGTTTAAAATCCAAGTAAAAACAATCTCTATCCAGGACGAGACCTGAAAATCGTGATGCAAGAACCGGTACTTGAATGTCAGTCCAGCTCAAATGTAGGTTGCAAACAAAGTTTCCCACCATTACCAGAATCCGTACCGGGTCCACAATCTATCTAAACCATGAATAGTTAGAGGAAGCGGAGCAATATAGAACTAAGCACCTCATCTTTCAATAGGTAGAACAATAATAGTAAGGTTCAAAATACACGGAAAAACTCGCTCATAAATCACTGAAACTGGAGATAGGGCTCAGCCAGAGCGCGGATAAAGGAGAGAGGTGCATCGATATAGGGACCTGGACATCCAACCCCGAGGCAAAAAGTATAACCAGTTACGTAACTCGTATGTGTAAGTTCAGATGCCAGATCTTAGAACCGCTTATCGTAACCTCTACACGTCAGCTGCGTAGATGCTAGGACAGGGAGCCTCGCCGCCGGAAGTGACGCCCGACGTGCGTTTCGCACCTCTATTTGAAATCTTGTTCGCCTAGTAGGACGCTGCTGTCATTTTACATTTGGAGGCGCAAGCTGGCTTGCCATTATTGGCACGACATATGTTGCTAAACATCCTTATTTGAACGTTGTAAATAGAAATGGTTCATGACATTGGATTGCAGGCTCTGCTGCATGTCGGGTAGAATTAGGAGAGATACAATGGTTATTATATTTGGATTATGCAGCATTATGTGGGTCTAAAAAATAGATGGTATTTTTGCATATTGGGTCACACAAAGGATCACGTTTGATATCACCATTTGAACTTCTGGAACTGAATTCTCACGGAGTGTTTTTTGGAATTAAATCTTTAGTGTTGCAATTTAAGGGAAATTAATGTTCGCCCCCCTCGTCCCCCTGTTATACAGAGAATATTGCATTTAGGTTTGCAGTAGTACTACACCATGCATTTTAATGACCGTTAAAGACCATTTTGACAAATTGAGAACATTTCAAAGTATTGCAACTGAAGTTGTGAAACTTGTTTTTACTTCATTTAAAGCCTCTGCGTCGCGTGGGCCAATAGGAAGCCGCCACAGATAATAATTATAATAACTTTATATAGCGCTTTTTTCCCTATGTGACTCTGATCACTTCAGTTACAAAAAGGAAAAGGGAAGAAAACCTCAATGTTTTATAAACAAGACCAAACACAAGGAAAGATACAACACAGGATGGGACGGAGCTGCTGGTATTAAACGCCGGACGGTTGTGGCTCATTAATTAAATGCCTGGGTAAGCAGGTAGTTCCTGAGCCTGTAATAGATTCCCAGAGAGAGGCCTCTGGAACTGTACGAGGCAGAATGTTCCAGAGCGTGGGAGCAGCGCGGCTAAGAGCTCGGGCGCCAGAGGAAGTCACAGAGATTCCGGGAACTGTTAGGAGTCCCTCACCCGCAGGGGGAAGCGAGCGAATGGGGGTGTGGGGAACTAGAAGCTCTCAGATAGCTGGGAATGTCGGGCTTTGTATGTCAACAGGCCAATCTGGAAATAAATTCTACAGGTGACGTTGCTGCTTCCTATTGGCCCACGTAACTTGTGAGATTTAAACTGCCATTTTGTTGTCCCAGAAGGGATTGAAACGCACTTTTACCAGGAAGTATCTTGAGAACCAGGATGTCACTGGAGCTGAAATGAACACGGCGGCCCCACTGACCCTCTGATTCCCACCTTGGTAAAAAAAAAAAAGAAACGGGAGGAACTGATCCATTACATGTTTCTGACCCACTAAACTTCCTGTATTCTCAAATCCTATAAAATGTACTATACAGGTGTGGGGGAAACAACAACAATCTAGTTAATGCTAAGCAAAGTATTCTATATAATAACCTTGTTATTACTGGGAAATGTTCAAAATGGCAGATGGAAAATTTGAGCTCTTGTTTGTAAAGACAAAATCTGTTGACCGTTTTATTTGTTGCAATAAAATAGTTTAGTATAAATGAGCCCCGCAGCGTGAATCTGTAGTCTTAACGCCGAGTATCTCTCCGGCAGGATTACATTCACCGGGTCGGCCGGACCGCTCGAGCTGGGAGGTCGGGGAGATCCATCACGTTTGTAACACAGTAAGTTTTATTTATACAAATGTTTTACCTGGCAGTAATACTCTGAGAGTTTCCTCTCGTTTTCACGTATGTCCTGGGAACAGTGTTATAGCAATACATGGTTATATCAATGTGCAGAGGTTATACAGTCAATACACAGACATTTCATTCACAGATAGAGTTGGAGAATTGGGTACAGGGGATAAAGGGCTGGTGAGTTTCAGATTGAAATAGAGAAGCTTTAACATCAGCAAACGGTTCGCATCCTTTGGTTGTGCCAAAGGCTGTCCGCCTTTGGGCTGACGCAGATGTACACTGAAGGAGTTCAGGTTGAATGCAGCTGCGAATACAAAGTTCTTTGTGTCCTCTTGGCTCAGTTACCTTCCAGTGGGTGGGGCTGACGTTCCACAAAGTAAGTTGATTTTACATCAGGGTCGTGGTTAGATGGCGTCTCTGCCAGTGCCCTGCAACAGGTCGTGCGTAGAACTCTTGCCACTGAGGTCGGAAATCCGTGGTGCGACCTCTTGGCTGCCTTGTAGACTTGGCTTCTCCGTCATGGGGTCTGCACTCCAGGGACCCAATGATGCAGTCGCCACGTCGTTTTTCGAGGGGAGATAGAAGCGCAGAACGCTCGGAGGAAGTGGAACCGAAGGAGGACGGAGTGCGTGCTGGAGGGGCCGTGGCAGTCTAGTGCAGCGGCTCATCTGCCACTCAAAGGTGCAATCCCTTCTATTCGTTTATATATATATATATTCAAGAGCACCCAATTACATTCATAGACAACAGGCCTAAACTTCCTTGTACCTTTCTAAATTGAAGAAATGTCCCCTTAAATTCCTTCCTGTCTGGGATAGAACGGCATGGCAGACAGGGACGGATGACGCTTTCATTCAAATCTATGTTGCTGCCCTCACTTGGAGGGAGAGCCAATAAACAGTGAGGATAAGAGCAGCAGAGGATTCTGGGAGAGGGAATGGCCTGATACCGGACACATTGCCAAACCATACAACTAAAGTAATTCATAAATCGCTAGCTCAGCAGGGGCCAGCTCCAGTCCTCAAGGGCCACCAGCAGGTCAGCTTTTCAGGATATCCCTGCTTCAGTTGACTGAGCCACCTGTGCTGAAGCAGGGGTATCCTTAACACCTGACCTGTTGATGGCCCTGGAGGACCGGAGTGGGGAGAGGAATTGGAACAAGATCTACAAAGTATTTTTAACTTGAGCAAATCGTAAAGTCCTATCTTTCTGTATAAGGCCCGTCAGTACTGGGGTGAGCTCTCCCACTTCATAGAACAGCACCTAAGGAGGTGCCGTTCCAAAAGTACCATTTTATCCTTCAATTATCCCTTTCTTTTCATATTTTTTTTGTGTGAAAATATTTCCGCTATGAGGAATATTTACGTAAAATGTAAATGATTAAAACGGCCTAAATGGCGTTTATTTTCTAGTATAATGTGAGGGACGGCCTCTTCGTCCTAATTGTACAGTGGAGCTGTAACCGCGGCCTCTCATGTCCTGTGCGCAGGTACGACGTGGAGCTGTTTCAGCGAATCGAACACCTGATCGGTAAGAAGCTCCCGGCATTCCCTACACAGGAGGAGGAAGTGATGATGCTGAACGAGAGGGTTTCCGAGGCCCAGAGATTCGCTCGGATTGTACGTGCCACGTGCTGCTTCAATAGTGTCTCTTACCTCACCACGACTCCCCCCTGTCCGTATGGACTTGTCCATCTGTCTGCCTGCTTTACTGTTCCAAATCTGAAGCTCTGCATTATCGCCGGGACCGGGTCCTCGATTATAAAAAAAAAACGGGTACCCGGCCAAAATTAAAGGTTCTACCCGGTCTTTTACCCGCTTTGACACTTACCTGCAGGGTGGCGGCGACATCTAGGACCAGCCGCAGCCGTCCTGTGGCGGTGGCAGCTTCGGAGGTGTCTTCAGCCGGCGGGGGAGCTGCAGGAATCCCACAGCACCGGAGCAGGTAAACAGTGTGTGTGTGTGTGAGCCGCCGGGGAACCACATGACCGGAGACGGAGCGTTCCTATTGGACAGCCGGCTGTCCAATAGGAACGCTCTGTCTCCTGCTCCAGTCACGTGGTTACACACACACACACACACACCTACTTACCTTACCTGCTCCGGTACGGTGGAAGTGATTCCTGCAGCTCCCCCGCCGGCTGAAGACACCTCAGATACTGCCACCGACACAGGACCGCTGCTGCTGGTCCTAGATGTCTTCGTAAAGGTAAGTATTAAGATTATTTTCAGCTATTCTGACATTACCTGACGCCGAGCCCACTTCTCAGTTGCCGGGTCCGGGTAATGTCCGGGTAGCTGGAAATGTGCCGGGTAATTCCGGGTCCTCGGTACACCACTAGCCAGGATGCAAGGATTTAGATTAGGGGTGGCCAGTTCTCAAGGGTCACTGAGCCACCTGTGCGGAAACTGGGATGCACACACCTTCTCCCCCCGCCTCTGCCTGCCGCCTTCTCTCCCGCCTCTGCCTGCCGCCTTCTCTCCCGCCTCTGCCTGCCGCCTTCTCCCCTGCCTCTGCCTGCCGCCTTCTCTCCCGCCTCTGCCTGCCGCCTTCTCTCCCGCCTCTGCCTGGCCTCCCATAATTTCTTATGATCAGCTGGTGGAGAAACTCTCTAAGGTCACTGCTTTTGAAGCAGGTGACGTTTGGACCCTTAACCCCCAAAAAGTGGGTGGGGAACTCAATAGACAGGCAATAGGATCACTTAATAAGGCACGGCACCACTACTTTTGAATGGCACACCTGTGGTAGTTGAGCGAAGCTGATGAGTAACACACAAATGAACCTGAAGAGTGTGTGTAACAGTGGTGTAGATGAACCTGAAGGAGGAGTGTGTGTAACGGTGGTGTAAATGAACCTGAAGGAGGTGTGTGTGTGTAACAGTGGTGTAAATGAACCTGAAGGAGGTGTGTGTGTGACAGTGGTGTAAATGAACCTGAAGGAGGTGTGTGTGTGACAGTGGTGTAGATGAACCTGAAGGAGGAGTGTGTGTAACAGTGGTGTAGATGAACCTGACACTAATCCCTCGCTGGTATTACGTAAATTTGTGTATCTCCCTGTGGCCCAGACACCAAAATTAGATTGTAAGCCCTGTAGGGCACGAACGTGTGCATGCAAAAGTCTATGTACAGCTCCACGCATCATTGCTACAGAAGAACCTTAATTTTGTTCTTCGTCTCTAGCACTCTACTCTTTGGTCTGTATTTTCCCTAATCTGTCATCCCATCTTTCCAGGAATTAAGAGAACATGGAGATAAGAGAAAGCGTCCACGGGAGCAGCCAGCAGAGGACACGGAGGGCTCTTCACACATGAGAAAAAAAGTGAAGGGGGGCAAATTCAAAAAGAAGATGATCCATTAAACATACATTTAAAGGACTCTGAAACGGAGAACTTGGCCTCCTGAAGTTTCCAAGAGAACAGAAGTTATTGAGACGTCTATGGAAGCCTCGTCAAAAAGGAAAACTCTATACTCGACATACATCTATAGGCTTTATTCGTGAATCTCCAGGACACGAGCGGGACCTCACCGTACATCTAAATAATGGTTTAGAACCTGGCTGGAGCCTCCCCAGAAACCCTTATAATGTACACACTGAACAGGTTGGCCTGGAACCTGCACCCAACCATGGATGATTCAACTTGGATGGCTCAACTTTCTTCTCAACTAAGGACATTGAAACTTCCTACTATTGTTCTATTCAATTTTATAATGTGCAGTGCCATCGTCCTAATGTTTAGGCACTTAGACATACGGGTTTCCATATTTTTCAACAGGGTCTCTGGCCACCAACATATTTCCTACAATAAATAAAATGAACTCTTTCTTAGCTCTCTGTCGCAGACATGTTTGGCGTCCGCTTCAGCTAGTTTAGAAGCTACATGCTCGTATGGGTAGCTTCCTAAAAATCCAGTGTGTCTGCTCCTTATTGTTACAATAGCTGGTGATATGGTACTTTTCAGTGGATCAGCACAAGTTCTTAATAGATTAATTGTTTTAACTACTTTAGAAACCTCACAGGTTGTTTATAGTTGAAGACACGGGAGACTTGACACCGTACGTTTTGATTCCATCACGGAGCTCTATGGTGTTGGTTCCCTCAGAGGTTTCACAACCTGCACTCCTACAGACTTGGTACAGGGGATCCATACCCACTGCATAAATCAAGATATAGAAGTGTTGCGTACCCGTGGCATCCTGCTTTAGGCTTTGGTCCCGCTGCGTCCGGCAGCGCGCGCCACCAGCCTCTTAGGCCTGGGGCATAGTAAGTTTAAGCGTCGCTGAGGTGGGCTGAGCCGCGCTGAGCAGATGCACAAAGCCCCTGCATCTGTCATCAGCGCGGCTATAGTTTCCCCCTCCGCATGCGCGCTGATGCGTGCGGAGGCTGAGAAACTTGGAATAGGCAGGTTTGAAATTTGCCGCTCGGGGAAGCGGAGGAGTGGTCACGTGACCGCTCCCATCCAATGGGAGCCGCTCCCATCCAATGGGAGCCGCTCCCATCCAATGGGAGCCGCTCCCATCCAATGGGAGCCGCTCCCATCCAATGGGAGCCGCTCCCATCCAATGGGAGCCGCTCCCATCCAATGGGAGCCGCTCCCATCCAATGGGAGCCGCTCCCATCCAATGGGAGCCGCTCCCATCCAATGGGAGCGGGGGACTAGCCACGCCTCCACCCCGCCCCCTGAGCGCGCTCACTGCCTCCCCTGCAAGGACAGAAAAAAAGCCCCATTTTCTGCAGGCGAGGCAGAGCAGGAGCGCGCCTCAGCGAGCTTCAATGTACTATGTCCCAGGCCTTACCTGCAATCTGTTGGTCCCCGCTGCCTCCTCCCTCTGTGGCTCACTACGTGCTGTGATGCGTCAGCCGGCAACTGCTATCAGAAGGTGGTGTTCTGAAGCGTTGACGCGTCATGTGGTGCGCGTGTGAGCCAATGAGGAGGGAGGGAAGGAGGGAGGCGGCCTGTTGAGCTGTGTGTGTCATGGCTTGTTTTTTTTTTTTTTTTACTTTTGGCCGGCTCCGTTTCATGAGGGAGTGAGGAGTGAATGCTGAGCGCTGAGCGCTGAATGCTGAACTCCATGTGTTGTGTTTTTTATTTTGATCCGGCCAATCAGAGGGGCACTTCACTGAGCAGGAACTAGTCTGCGTGCGTGTGTTGCTTCACTCTCCCCTCTGCAGACTCACTGCCTTTGCAAACACCCTGTGTTAATGCCTGAATTGTTTGGGAAGGAAAGTGTTTGTGCAAAGATTTCTGGTATGAGGCTCAGGGGGGGAAACAAACATATACTAGTTTGTCCGGTGTCTGTCGTGGCCCCGCTCCCTCATAATGGCTGCGCCCCCTCGGCCCGTTTTGGCCACGCCCCCCGCACGCAAAAATGCTCCCTGTGGACCGGAGATAGCATGAAGTGCCTCTCAAAGTGCCGCCTGTATGCAGTGCGGGCGCGCTGTCTGAGGCAGTGGGGCCTTAGCCTTAGGCCTGGGACATAGTGGTGTGAGCAAGGCTGAGCCGTGCTGAGCTGCGCTCACACTCGGCACTGAGCCCCTGCAGCCGCAATGAGAGCGGCTTTAGCAGGGGCTCGCACACGCGTCCGCACGCTTGGGGAAGCGTGTGTCTCACCAAGTTTTCAAATTTGGCGCTCGCCGGAGCGCAGGGCCGGTCACGTGAGCTGTTCGCCCAATGAGGTCGAACCAGCTCCGTGACGTCACTGGCCCGCCCCCGACACACCCATGGACGGCGCGCTGTGTAAGGCCAGGGAAAGCACCGCTTTCCCTGAGCCTCAGCGCGCCTCCGCACTGATTAAATCACTATATCCCAGGCCTTAGAGTCAATGTTCAAGCTGGATATTTGCCCAACTTCTCACTGTATTGACAAGGAACACACCGTAAGAATGTAGCTTCTGTAATTTCAGTGAATTGCCTTATTACGGCTCAATAAGGGGCTTGTGTCTTTGTCTTTAGATGGTTAACATTTGCAGTGCATTTCGAGAATAAATTTGGGCACACCTCCAAAATGCGATCTTCCCAAGTATGACTTCATGCCTTTCTAAAAATAAATGTGACCTGACATGAGTGATGTTTACACACAGAAACGGGTGCTCCCACGTTATTTCCGTTCAATCTAAAGTTCGTCACAACATACCGGAGTCTCATTCTCGAGCACATTCCATGAACGCAATACAGACCAATGGTTGACATTTCCTTTAGAAGTGAGCAGGAGGTTGTTTGATTTGTATAATCATTAAATCACAATCTGTTCATTGCCTTTCTGAAACTCACTGATTCCTATTGTGTACTTATTGTTTTATCTATTTATAGAATGTGTTGCCATTAACATTGCGTTACCTCTCGTTTTCACACATGTCCTGGTTCTGATGACAAATACATGATTTCATTAAGGGAACAGGATTATTTATACATTATGTATAAAGACATTGCATGCACAGTTGAACATATTTTATACACCATACACCCTGTAATATGTAAATAGTATTGGCCGGCCGCTTATCTAACAGTAGCTGAGTTGGTTAATGGCACTAAACTAGGAACATCTATAAAGTATGAGAGCACACACAATATGTATGTGATGATGTCGTGCCCTTTGTCTTAGTCGTTACACAAACTGTTAAAAGGACTTTCCCGCCTAATACCAAAGTGTACTAATGGCAGTGACCTATTTTTAAAGCTGCAATACGGGTTAACTTTTAAAAATATGTATTTTCTATTACAGGTTTGAAGCAGGGGGTCTCCGGAGCTGTGTTAATTTCAGCACCGGGGACCCCCTGCTTCCATAGATACTTACCTATAGGGGGTGCAGGTATCTGCAGAGTTTAAAAGGTCCAGGTCACATGAGCCAATAGGAAGCCGCACTGGATGACATCCCGGCTTCCTATTGGCCTGCGTGACTAGTGGCGGTTTTATCATTTTGCGCCCATAGGCTTTTGGGTTATTGCAGCCCCTTGGGTACTTACCGCCCGGGCGATTCCCTGAGTGTCTCTCCTGCAGCAGCGTCATGTCGCAGCGGCATAATTTGATGGGTCGCCATTACAACGTAATGCTGCAGGAGGATGGACGCTCCCGACAAGGGAAGTCCCACAAGCCTATTCAGCCTTGAGAGAAAAAAAGGTTGGACATCTCTTTAGAAAGGAAAGGTATACAGGGATATACCAAATAAGTAAACATGGGAAGGATGTTGATCCAGGGATTAATCCGATTGCTAATTCTTGGAGTCAGGAAGGAATTAATTTTTCCCCTTATGAGATATCATTGGATGATATGACACTGGGGTTTTTTGTTTGCGTTCCTCTGGATCAATACGCAAGTATAGATATAGAATAATGTATCTATTGTCTACATTTAGCATAGGTTGAACTTGATGGACCTACGTCTTTTTTCAACCCCATCTACTATGTAACTATGTAATATCCGCCTCTGCGTGTGATGCGGGACATTTAAACCGCCATTATGTTAGGCACACCGTTTCTCTTCCTGCAGCAATACTAACCTCCCTCGTTGGTGCCAGTATCTCTGGAAGCAGGGGGTCACCAGAGCTGAAATTAACGAGGTTCTGCTTCGGAGCCCCCTCTCCCCCCCCCCCTCAGCCCCCTTTCCCCTCCAAACCCCACCCCGCCTTCAGTCCTGTAAGACAAAAATAAAATGTAAAAAAGAAAGTTGAGCCGTATTGCTACTTTATGGTGTCACGTTTTGGTGATTGCATTGTTTAAAAATACTTGTCAGACTTTGGTCATTTTGTTTTAGTTTGTAAACATGGGGAGCTGAGATTTGGGAGGGGGTTTGATTTCCGGCTTCTGTCTGACGTCACTGTACGTTCTACAAGAGTTTGCACAGGCAGAGCCCCCACTCTCCCCCTCCCCTTATCTTTATTACACCTCTGAGGATTGGGTGGGATAAGGGGAAAAATAAATCTTGGTTGACCACTCCATTCAAAGGCCCCTTAGAAATGCAACGAATGAATTTCCAGGGGAAGGAAAGAAGCCGAATGCCCGCCTTTACCACCTGAAATGTTACAGGAATTGAAGTTGATTGTGAATGGTTTTAGAGGTGGCTTTTTTTGGCCAGCGATGTGGGATTTACCAGTTAAACGCAGATAAACTTTACCCTCATTGCATGAATCTAACTATGCACGTAACTGGTCCCTTTATACACATACAATCTTCCACATCGCGACCGTGAGATCCCCCCCCCCCCCCAACGACCTAAGGGGAGGCGGTGGCCAACGGACGCCATGGCGACTGGAGTGTGGGTGGGGGGAGGTGCTACGTGTAAGTGATTTTGTATGTACAGAACCCCAACCCAATAACTAGTTCCTGCCCTCCTGGGCGGACCGCATTGATTATAGCGTTAGTAACTATAGCAGTGGCAGGCAACATGATTTACATGCGAACTCACACACACTCTCACACTCACACACACACTCTCACACACACACTCACACACACACTCACACACACACTCTCACACATACTCTCACACACACTCTCACACTCTCACAGTCACACATACTCTCACACTCTCACACACACTCTCACACACTCACACACACACACACACACACACACACTGTACCCCGTGTAACTATAGCAGTGGCAGGCAACATGATTTACATGCGATCATTGAGCCATCAGAAGGGCCGCACTACACACACACACTCACACTCACACACTCTCTCACTCACACACACACTCAAACACTCTCTGTACCCGGTGTAACATACGCCAATCTAGCAGATCTTCAAGGTTATTAATTAAATATTCACGCTTTTATTTTTTAACTTAGATTTTTTTTTCAATCAAAGATTTCTCTGAAGACACAATTGTCCATTTCTGGGACTCTCCCGACAACACGAAGTGAACCAAACGATCCGACTTGCTAGAGCCACATATAACATCCCAGGGCTAGAAACCGGCTTCGGTAACTGTAGGTAACGGCATATTTAATCGTTTGGCCCTGTGACTGCTTGTCATGGAAAAGCCAATGGCCTGGGAAACTGTGTCTGCAACTAAACAGTAAATGTGTGTGCGCCGGAATGAGTGGGATTCTGGGAATAAGGAGCGGGGCTGAGTTTGCTGCACCGATCACTTTTGCTTTGATTGTGTGTTTGTATTCGAGTAACAACAAGTTGTGTAACCATTACAGAGCCCTCTCAATGGGGCCTGGTTTGTAAGCATCAGAACGGCTCCTACTATAACTCAGTTACATAATGACATACTTACATAATTACACAGTTACATAGTAGATGAGGTTGAAAAAGACGTCCAGTTCAACCTGTGCTAAATATAGACAGGAGGTTTTCTGGTCGGAAAAAGACTGTGTAAGATTTCTTCCGGGAACACAAGTTAATCAGCAGCAGCATCACTCACAATAGTATCCACACTTTGCTGTGGCGTGCACGATGAGGAGAATATAATAGTATTCAGTATTATTAAGTATTACAAGTATATAGCCAATTGTCGCGCCCCACAGTTTGCGCAGTTATGCTCTATGAGTCAAGATGTCAGTCTTCGCTGAATAGTTTGTGTCTTACAAATGAGCGTTGCCTTCTGTATGAGGAGTGTTGTTACTGTTGTAGAATGTGGCGCATTGAAATGACGAGACATTTCTTAATCCAGAGACCCGGGCTCAAGAGGCAAATGTAACGCCATAAATCAGCCAACTAGTCGCAGACACGCGAGAGAAGATGAACCCTTTGTGTGCCACAGGGGCACGCCACACCAAAGTGCCACACGACCCCTCCGGCACTCGTGATCGCGCCGTCGGTGATGGCGCCGTCCTCTTCTTCCTGCCGGATCGTCGTGAGCGCGATTCTCCCCAACAGAACCAAGCGCGTCAATTATGACGTAGCTATAGCGTCTTGACGCCCATAGAGGGGCCAGACCCTGGTGATGTAGTGGCTAAGTCCTTGGGCACCCAAAGGGTTAGTATGTAGATGATGGGGCAGGGATGTTGCAGCGCACGTTGAGACAAAGGGAAAGGGCAGTGGGAACAGCGCTAAAGCTAGAAATGCAAAAATTAGTGTATAATAACAACTAATAATATATAAACTCCTAAAATATTAGGTAAAGGCTGCCAGGCACAATAGGTGACACAAACCAAACAATGACAATAGATAAAGATAAACCGGCGCCAAAAAGAAGGAAAATCTGACCAAATATAGTCCAATTCAAAGGGTTGGGATGAGTTCCATGGAAGTGTCCTCAATGCAATCTTTAAGGTGGGTCTTAAAGGTGGATAGAGAGGGTGCTGGTCGGGTATTGAGGGGAAGGACATTCCAGAGGTGTGGGGCAGTCAGTGAAAAAGGTGGGAGAGAGCTTTAGATACCAAAGGGGTAGAGAGAAGACATCCTTGAGAAGAACGCAAGAGTTGGGCAGGTGTACAGCGAGAAATTAGGGTGAGATGTAAGGAGGGGCAGGGGGGTGTATAGTGAGAAATTAGGGTGAGATGTAAGGAGGGGCAGAGGGGTGTATAGCGAGAAATTAGGGTGAAATGTAAGGAGGGGCAGAGGGGTTTATAGTGAGATATTAGGGTGAGATGTAAGGAGGTGCAGAGGAGGGTATAGTGAGATATTAGGGTGAGATGTAAGGAGGAGCAGAGGAGGGTATAGTGAGATATTAGGGTGAGATGTAAGGAGGAGCAGAGGAGGGTATAGTGAGATATTAGGGTGAGATGTAAGGAGGGGCAGAGGAGTGTATAGTGAGATATTAGGGTGAGATGTAAGGAGAGGCAGAGGAGTGTATAGTGAGATATTAGGGTGAGATGTAAGGAGGGGCAGAGGAGGGTATAGTGAGATATTAGGGTGAGATGTAAGGAGGGGCAGAGGAGTGTATAGTGAGATATTAGGGTGAGATGTAAGGAGGGGCAGAGGAGGGTATAGGGAGATATTAGGGTGAGATGTAAGGAGGGGCAGACGATGGAATAGTGAGATATTAGGGCTGAGATGTAAGGAGGGGCAGAGGAGGGTATAGTGAGATATTAGGGTGAGATGTAAGGAGGGGCAGAGGAGGGTATAGTGAGATTAGGGTGAGATGTAAGGAGGGACAGAGGAGTGTATAGTGATATATTAGGGTGAGATGTAAGGAGGGGCACAGGAGGGTATAGTGAGATATTAGGGTGAGATGTAAGCAGAGGCAGAGGAGTGTATAGTGCGATATTAGGGTGAGATGTAAGGAGGGGCAGAGGAGGGTATAGTGAGATATTAGGGTGAGATGTAAGGAGGGGCAGAGGAGGGTATAGGGAGATATTAGGGTGAGATGTAAGGAGGGGCAGAGGATGGTATAGTGAGATATTAGGGCTGAGATGTAAGGAGGGGCAGAGGAGGGTATAGTGAGATATTAGGGTGAGATGTAAGGAGGAGCAGAGGAGTGTATAGTGAGATATTAGGGTGAGATGTAAGGAGGGGCAGAAGAGGGTATAGTGAGATATTAGGGTGAGATGTAAGGATGTGCAGAGGAGGGTATAGTGAGATATTAGGGTGAGATGTAAGGGGGGGTACAGGAGGGTATAGTGAGATATTAGGGTGAGATGTAAGGAGGGGCAGAGGAGTGTATAGTGAGATATTAGGGTGAGATGTAAGGAGGGGCAGAGGAGTGTATAGTGAGAGATTAGGGTGAGATGTAAGGAGGTGCAGAGGAGGGTATAGTGAGATATTAGGGTGAGATGTAAGGAGGTGCAGAGGAGTGTATAGCGAGAAATTAAGGTGAGATGTAAGGAGGGGCAGAGGAGGGAATAGTGAGATATTAGGGTGAGATGTAAGGAGGAGCAGAGGAGGGTATAGTGAGATATTAGGGTGAGATGTAAGGAGGGGCAGAGGAGGATATAGTGAGATATTAGGGTGAGATGTAAGGAGGGACAGAGGAGGGTATAGTGAGAGATTAGGGTGAGATGTAAGGAGGGACAGAGGAGGGTATAGTGAGAGATTAGGGTGAGATGTAAGGAGGTGCCGAGGAGTGTATAGTGAGATATTAGGGTGAGATGTAAGGAGGGTCAGAGGAGGGTATAGTGAGATATTAGGGGGAGATGTAAGGAGAGGCAGAGGGGTGTATAGTGAGATATTAGGGTGAGATGTAAGGAGAGGCAGAGGAGTGTATAGTGAGATATTAGGGTGAGATGTAAGGAGGTGCAGAGGAGGGTATAGTGAGATATTAGGGGGAGATGTAAGGAGGGGCAGAGGAGGGTATAGTGAGATATTAGGGGGAGATGTAAGGAGAGGCAGAGGAGTGTATAGTGAGATATTAGGGTGAGATGTAAGGAGGTGCAGAGGAGGGTATAGTGAGATATTAGGGGGAGATGTAAGGAGGGGCAGAAGAGGGTATAGTGAGATATTAGGGTGAGATGTAAGGAGGGGCAGAGGAGGGTATAGTGAGGTATTGACGCTAAAATGTAAGGAGGGGCAGTAAATACAGGTGCAACTGCCGGTTGTCGACCGCATCACGGGGCAAAACCCCAATCACCAAAACCTCGGCGCCGTGGAGAAGGTTTACATAAGACGGACCTTCTCTTTACTTCTCTCCCTAAACAACCTCTCAGGTGATTAATTACTCAAAAATTTCTTTTTAAATAACTGACTCTGATGTCATGAGGTTACACCCCGGGGTTTTTCTGTCGCTCCCCGTCACATATTTAACAAGTGTTCATGAATTGGATTTTGATTGTTCTTTTGTACACTCATTTCCGGGACGGAACGGGTCCAGGTGACTCAAGCCGGTTCAGCCAGTCCCGATTTCTACACCCGGACAGCGAGTCTTAACGTGTGTTCCATGGAAATGTAAAAGAAAAGAGAAAATGGTTAATATCGGGGGGGAAAATTCTGTTTCTTTGTAATTGACAAAACTCTGGTTATTACAATATGTTTATATTGAGATGTTCTAAACAATCAGTAATACACGGATCGTTTAATAAATGAACTATATGCGGACGCAGCATTACCGCAGTTATATTGAGCGAGGTATAGTAGCGCTAAACTGGAGTCAGAAATAGGTTTTAAAGGAGCAATCCAAGCATCGAAGCAGGGGGTCTCTGAAACTGAACCCCACTAATCTCAGCTCTGGGGACCCCCTGCTTCCCGAGATACAGATCTCCGGAGGGGGTGCCGGCATCTCCTGCAAGTTTATCGTTCCCGCGTCACGCGGGCCAATAGGAAGCCGTGTTGTCATCCGATGCGGTTTCCAATAGGAAATAGGCTTCCTATTGGCCGGCAGGACGCGGACGCCGTGAAACTCCGCCATTACTAGCCAAGCTGGAGCGGTTACCGGCACCGCCTGCGGAGGTCAGTATCTCCGGAAGCAGGGGGTCCCCGGGGCTGAAATTAATGGGGTTCCGCTCCGGAGACCCCCTGCTTCAACCCCATGTAAAATAATGAGAAAAGACCCGTCCAGCTAGGATTGCAGCTTTAAAGGGTTCAGAAATGATTTAAAGTCTGGAAATGGCCGCAGTTATTATGCATATTGTTATACTACACCCCATTAAAAAAACCTAAAGATGAATTATAGATATTTTTCTTAGAAACAGGACTTGACAGCGGACCAGAGAAACTTGGGCCCCCCAGTCCGAGTATTTTCCTCTTTGCTGTAAAAGCTCAGCCTGTTTGATCCCTTTCTTCCATACTGAGGGTAGCCTTGTGCATATACCACCACTGCTGGGAGGCCATGCCACGAATCCACCGCCCTTTCTGGGAACAAGCTCTTCCTCACATTCCCCCTGAGCCGGCCCACCCTCCAGCTTCTTATCGTTAAGGTCCTTTGGGGGTGGGTATGGAAACCAATGGCAGCAATTTGACATCCCTGTTTTTCAGGGTTCGGTATCTCAGGCCATGGAAATGGTCCAAACAAATCAGTTGTTAAAATCTTATTAGAGTCAGGGAAGGATTCATGGCATAATACTGGACTATAACTTCTCCTGCCCTTATCTACAAAAGCACAGCCAATTATGAAATGAATGCAATTTGTAATAATATTGCATAGTGAGTGACAAGTGCTGTGAGTGACACCGTCAAGCATTAATGTGCTAGCCATGATGGCCACTAGATGGCAGTGTAATTGGAAGAATGTTTTTACACGGACGCGTTTTCTCCCTCTGTACAGCAGCAATTTATCCTTTTACAGAATTCCTCCTCGTTTACTTTAAATAAATTGTCCATAATACAATAAATATATTTTCATTGACATAACAAATGTTTTAATGTATCCCAGTGTCGGCGCCCCTCGTGACCTTGGGCAATTCGCTGTCTCTCCCTGTGCCTCAGGCACACAAATTAGAGCGTCAGTTCTTTGGGGAAGGGATTTGCTGGGCCTGCAAAATGGTACACAAAGCGCTGTATAACAAGAAAATGTGTTGTTATTATCAGGGCGCAATATTCTGATTATCGCTGAGGTTCAAATCTAAGGCCGCGCTTATAGTGACGTCACATTTAGGGGTTTTGCAATCTTTATCTCACATCTTTTGATGAGAAAAGCAAAACAGCGTACTTTTTTCCACGATACAAATACGTGGAACAGTTTGAGGGTGACTGAACTTTTAAAGGAAGTTAATTAAACTAATTAACTGGTCGGACTAGTCCTTTATTTAATACAGTTGATTTACTCTATCATTTAACCCTTTGTGTGACCAAGGGGCCCCACAGATCGCCATCATGGGATCACGGTGTCACTGATGACGATGCCCCTTCCATTCCCCTGCCGACCAGATCGCGTTCCGCGTTCTACAAGAGCTCAGAACAAGATCTCGCCCCAAGAAAACCATCTGGCAGACCATGGTGTAGCCACTAGGTCATTGGACCCCCGTGGTGGCTGCATGGGCCACTCAACCCGCTAAGAGCTTGGTGTAGCGATCACAGTGGTCCAGTAGGTGATCAGAAAGTTGGTGGTATGCCCCTTCCGTTCCGGTCGCGATCCAGAGGGCGATCTCCATCTCCCCCTAACATTTCCCATACCCCGTACATCATAAAGCAACGCCATTATAAACGGAGGGGAACGTCATGGGGCACTCGAAGGGTTAAAAGGCGCGTTGTTATTGTTATCATTGCCCAATTACAGTTGGGTAAACAGAAGCGAGGGAACACAACGTGACTTGTTCAAGATCAATAGTAGCGTTGGCAGCCAAGGGAGAACGAGAATAGGAGCTTGTGTTATAAGTCAGTCGTATGGTTGGCACATACGTCTTCTGGAATAAAGGGTTCCCGGGATTCTTGGAAGGTTATTTACTGAAGTCTCCAATACTGGCGATCAAAACCAGCGGCAAAGTGCGGCACCGGATTTATCAGAGGACATTTTCCCTGTTGGGTTATAGACTTCATTTTCTACAATAAATATTATATAACGCTGTTTTTTGCCCCAGTTTTGTAGCCTGGAGCAAGTCCGCGGGCAGGGGGGGGGGGTTCAACTGTCCCGGTGGTTCCGGCAAGGGCCCGGCCAGCCTATTCAGGAAGTTGGACTCGGCCCAATCAGCTGCTTGTTTACAGTAGGATCTTCTCCACTTCTACTACATGGAGTTCAGTTACAGAATAGTTCCCACTAACTTACAGGCATCCCATAAGATAGGCACCCTCTACCTTTTACATTTAGACATACAAAGTCTTAGCAAGCTCAAAACCCAAACCCACAATATTTTTGTGTGTGTGTATATATCTACTATATATTTCTCAAAGTGTCCTATGTGTCGTTGCCTGTCTGTCTGTATGTATGTGTCTCCCTGTGTCCCTCCCTGTGTCCCTAGCGGCAATCAGATTGGACCTTGGGCCAGGCCAATGAGATTGCTCCCTTGGCCCGCCCGCCCCGCACACCTCTCATTGGCCTGAGGCGGAGTGACGACACACACACACACACACACCCCCACCCGCGCGCACCTCCTCCTCTCCCCGGGTCTCGCGCTTTCCCGCGCTTTTTCCTCCCCCCCCCGGCGCCGCTACAGTCGGCGGGGGAGCGGAGCGAGCGCCCGGGACACAGCGGGGGACTCTCACCTCCCCACGACTCTCACCACCCATAGGCCACTCCCTCACCCGGTGCTCACCCCCCCCCCCCCCGCTCACCCCCCCTCCGCTCGCCCCCCCCCCCACACACACAGAGCACGCAGCTCTCCCCTCACACAGGCCTCTCCTCCGGCTGTCTCCGCCGCTCCTCCGGCTGTCTCTGCCGCTCCTCCGGCTGTCTCCGCCTCTCGGTGACCCGAGGTGGAGGAGGGGCCCCCCGCCCCTCCCTGCCCTTTGGCCCCGCCCCTCCCTGCCCTTTGGCCCCCCCGCCCCTCCCTGCCCTTTGCCCCCCTGCCCTTTGCCCTCCCCACCCTTCCACGCCCCTTGGCCCCCCCGCCCTTCCACTCCATGCCCCCTGCCCTTCCACGCCTGGGCAACGCCGGGTATATCAGCTAGTATATATATATATATATATATATATATATATATATATATATATATATATATATATAAAAAGCAAAATAGTAGCGCCAGTTGATTCTATATAGAAAATCTACATAAATATTAAAGATTAAAGATAATAAAATCTTTTGAGAAAGTCGCTTAGCAGTGACGAAACGCGTTAGGACCCTCCCACAATATAATGACGTTTTGACGCCATCCCGCAGGAGCGCGGTGTAGCTGAAGCGCGCTCGGAGCAGATTGTGAAAGCCGTGAGTTGGAGTCCTTCTGTGAGCAGCACCTGGAGCAGTATTTGGAGTTCCCTGAGTATGGCTCGAGTGTTCTTTCTATCATCAACATTCATTTGTCCCACTACTGTTGATATTAATTGTTACTACGACTATAAGCTAATTTTTAATCATCATTTAAGCATTTCTGTGAACGCACAACGTGAGGAATTTGTTTCTGATATACACAACAAAAGATAAGTGCCTCGCTGCTACTGATGCAGTGTCCGTTATTCGAACACATCTCGGCGCCGATTTTGAGTTCTCTGCTGTTCCCCACGCAGCATGAACGCGGCCAATCGCCCCAGGCACCCGCGCTTATCGCGGATATTTTGTTTGAATTTCATGGATTCTGTTTCTTCGTTTTCAATAAAATTGATGAATTGTAATGTGTACAGTACTGTGCTACTGTGTCACTGTGCTACTGTGTACTGTGTCAATTTCATGTTTTTAAAAGCCAGAACACTAAAATTCGTTTTTCTGCACTCGCCGCGCTCGCATCTTAGTGCGGGGAGGCTGGAATTCATCCCGCGGTTTCAAATCGGGATTCCGATGTACATGACGCGGGAAGTGTTAGAATAACGGCCGCTGCATCAGTACATCCATTTATACCTCATTATTCGGTACATTACTATGTCTTTTATCTATATTCTTTCATCATAAGTATGGGTCATTTAGTTCAATCCTTTGGTGAAAATATTAATACCTTATATCCCCTTACACAAAGAACTCTAACCTTATCCCCTTACCCTAAAAACTCTAACCTTATCCCCTAACCATAACCCATTAACCTAAAACCCCTAACCTTATCCCCTAACCATAACCCCTTACCCTAAAAACTCTAACCTTATCCCCTAACCATAACCCCTTACCCTAAAAACTCTAACCTTATCCCCTAACCATAACCCATTAACCTAAAACCCTTAACCTTATCCCCTAACCATAACCCATTAACCTAAAACCCTTAACCTTATCCCCTAACCATAACCCCTTACCCTAAAAACTCTAACCTTATCCCCTAACCATAACCCCTTACCCTAAAAACTCTAACCTTATCCCCTAACCATAACCCCTTACCCTAAAAACTCTAACCTTATCCCCTAACCATAACCCCTTACCCTAAAAACTCTAAACTTATCCCCTAACCATAACCCCTTCACTAGCTGAAGAAATAACATGGAAGAACAATAATTAATATACAATTTGCATTATGTGCACCTGCAAGACATACTGTAACAGCACTGCTAATTGAATTTCAAAGTGCAAAGTGAAATCAGACAGAGAGAGAGAGAGAGAGAGAGAGAGAGAGAGAGAGAGAGAGAGAGAGAGAGAGAGAGAGAGAGAGAGAGAGAGAGAGAGAGAGAGAGAGAGAGAGAGAGAGAGAGAGAGAGAGAGGAAGAGGAAGAGGAAGAGGAAGAGGAAGAGGAAGAGGAGAAGAGGAAAAGGGAGGGGGATGGAGAGATGGATAATATACGAAACTATGAGTCGAACATACCAAAACCCCACCTACGCTCTTCCTTTTGATCCTATTAGATCATATTGGTGGCTCTAGGATTAAGCGTGTGGATTTGTATAGCTGGACAAACAATCAAAGATTTGAAGTATCTTAATAACTAAAAAATTAGCAATGAGAACATTGGCCCCTTTCAGGGTGAGAAGGGCAGGCAAATTATTGGAGATAAGTACAAGGCGGAGGTATTAAATTAAATTCTCTGTATTTACAGAGGAGTCAATTGCTAAGTTATTGCAACAGCATGAAACCACAACCTTTATATTAACAACCAATTGTTTAACTGACAAAGAAGTTCATAGGCGGCTTGATAAAAATAAAGTAAATAAGGCACCTGGCCCCAATGGCATACATCCAAGAGCTAAATTCAGTAATAGCCAATCCATTATATTTAATATTCAAGGACTCCATTTCCACAGGCTCTGTACCACAAGATTGGCATAAAGCAGACATGGTACCTATATTTAAAAAGGGAGCTCGATCACAACCAGGGAATTACAGACCTGTAAGCCTGACTTTAATAGTGTGGAAGCTACTTGAAGGTTCAATACGGTATAATATTCAGGAATAACTAATGGAAAACAAAATTATTAGTAATAGTCAGCATGGATTTATGAAGGATAGATCATGCTAAACTAACCTTATTTGTTTCTTTGATGAGGTGAGTAGGAATTTAGACCAGGGTAATGCTGTTGATGTGGTCTACTTAGATTTTGCAAAGGCTCTTGATACGGTTCCACACAAAAAGGTTGGTGTACAAAATAAAGAAAATATATGTACCTGGATTGAAAACTGGTTAAAGGACAGACACCAGAGGGTTGTCATAAATGGAACTTTTTCAGGTTGGGCTAAAGTCGTGAGTGGAGTACCTCAGGGATCGGTACTGGGACAGAAAGAAAACCGTCAAAAAGCTCACAGGACAGCTGGAGTTCCGCAGCAAAGAGCCATAAAGCAGTAAGGTGTTTAAGTGTGGAGCAAATCGGAGATACGCTCAGTAAGGAGAGTTGAAGAGGAAGAGGACAGAGTGCAGACCCGCATTAATATGCCAACAACAGGACTACTAGCTCAACTGTAATGGCGCGGCTGCATAAGTACACTGTCCAATATATTTGGTACGGAGTAATCCTCTACTCACGATTATTACCATCCCTTGGTATCTCCTGGCTTAGCGTTGCACCCAAGTGGGTGATCAGCGTCCCTCCATGGCGTCTGTCTGACCGTGAAGTCACAGGGTAAAGAATAAGATCAGGAAACCGCTGCTGCTCATGCAAAACTGAGACTCATCAGCAAAAATGACTACAAAATTGTTTTGTTAAACTACATAAAATGGATACTGGATCCACAGACGAAAAACAACCTCCTCCCACACGTTTCAAAAGGCGCTGTTTTTTGTCTGTGGATCCAGTATCCGTTTTATGTAGTTTAATAAAACATTTTTTTAGTAATTTTTGCTGGTGAGTCTCAGTTTTGCATGAGGAGCGGCTGTTTCCTGATCTTATTCTTTACCCATCGGTACTGGGACCCCTGCTTTTTAATTTGTTTATTAATGACCTTGAGGTTGGCATAGAGAGCAAAGTCTCTATCCTTGGTGATGACACTGAAATGTGTGCAAAAAAAGACAGAAAAGCCCAATGCTACATCCAATTAGACAAAATATATGGTAATCAGTATATAGTTAAATACTTCAATGATAATATTCTCATAAACAAGGGTCCTTTGGTTAAACCCTTTGGCCAACGTGTTATAAGCCTGCAGCCAACGTCAAGGCATGACCAACCTTTGCAGGTCCTAACACTAACCTGTTGAAGCTCTATTGTACCTGTGGGGAGGGAGAGCGATCACAGTGAGTCTGTTCATACAGCGTAATGTAAGAACCTTCATTGGTTTAAAAGTGGGGAGGGGTGATCTTAAACCCTGGGAGGAAGGATGGGGCCACCAACCACCAACCTCCAACCAAATGATACCTGTTGAAAATTGACAAACGCACAACCCCAGCAAGCTCTAATCCGAAAACCCACCACAATATATATATATATATATATATATATATATATATATATATGTGTGTGTGTGTGTGTACATATATATATAAACCATACAATACCGTTTGAAGCACGAGATCAGGAGACATACGGTATCGTATGGTTTATTATTGCTTTATGGGACAAGCACCCAATTTTTTCTACTTGCAAGTGGAGTGCCGGCTGCTTCTGTGGAATATATACATATATATATATATATATATATATATATATACATATACATATACATACATATACAGTATATACATATATAGCAAATAAAAAGATAATTTGTGAGCACATTCAGGTGTCTTAGGCAGGTCTGCAACCCTATATATATATATATATATATATATATATATATATATATATATATATATATATATTTATATTTATGTCAAAAAAGGAGTGCCAATGCTACATCCAATTTGACAAAATATATAGTAAGACACTAAATTGTGTAAGGTAGAATCAGAGCAGGATGTAATTTCTCTCCAGAAGGACTTGGAGAGACTGGAAACGTGGGCAGGTAAATGGCAGATGAGGTTTAATACAGATAAATGTAAGGTTATGCATTTGGGAAACAAGAATAAACAGGCAACATACAAATTAAATGGGGATAAATTAGGTCAATCCTTAATGGAGAAGGATTTAGGAGTGCTTGTAGACAGCAGGCTTAGCAATAGTGCCCAATATCAGGCAGTAACTGCTAAGGCAAATATTATCTTGCATAAAACGGTATGGACGGAAGGTAAGAGTAATGTTACCACTGTATAAAGCATTAGTAAGACCACACCTTGAATATGGAGTACTGTTTTGGGCACGACTACATAAAAAAATAGATTATTGAAATAGAAATAGTACAGAGAAGAGCCACCAAATTAATAAAGGGGATGAATAATCTAACACGAGGAGAAGCTAGCTAAATTAGATTTATTTACATTAGAAAAGAGGCGTCTAAGAGGGGATATGATAACTATATACAAATATATTCAGGGACAGTACAGGGAGCTTTCAAAAGAACTATTCATCCCATGGGAAGTACTAAGGACTCAGGGCCATCCCTTAAGGTTGGAGGAAAGGAGATTTCACCAGAAACAAAGGAAAGGGTTCTTTACAGTAAGGGCAGTTACAGTGTGGGATTCATTACCCATGGAAATTTTGATGGCAGATACAGTAGATATGTTAAAAAAAAAAGTTGGATTGTTTTTATTAGAAAGGAAAGGTATACAGGGATATACTATATAAGTTAACATAGGAAATATGTTGATCCAGGGAGTAATCTGGAATCAGGAAGGAATTTATTTTCCCCCTTATGAGATATCATTGGATAATGTTTCACTTAGGTTTTTTGTTTGCCTTCATCTGGATCAATATATTGTAAAATGTTCATTGTGTATGTATGTATGTATGTATGTATGTATGTATGTATGTATGTATGTAGCAAATGGAAATATTACTGTATGCTCATTTGCATGTCCTAGACAGGTCTGCAACCCCGCCTTTCATCATTATCACCCAGCACACAGCCCTTCCACTGCAGCAAGGGATTCTGGGAAATGACATGCAAATGAGCACACAGTGCCAGCTTTTGCTTCAAAACCATTTTAACATGGTTCTCTATAGGCTTAAGCATATGTATGTGTATATATATATATATATATATATATATATATATATATATATATATATATATAACAACAAGACAAACTGCCTGCAACAGACTAAGCAAATAATGAGTACTTAAATTAGTAATATAATAATCACTAACGGTGCTAGGGACGAGAAGTAATATAACAATGAAAAGAAAAAGAAAAACGTCCCAACTCAGCACTCAAGTATACTCAGAACAAATATCAAAGAAAATTATGATTTATTTAACAGCACAAATAATCAAACATAAAATACAAACAATATTAAAACAAACCCTGACATCCTCCTGTGATAGAATATGTATCAGACAGGGGAAATCCCCTATGAAGATACTGATGGACGCCTAATACCCAAGGCAAGGGTAAAAAGCCTGTAAGCACAAAATATATGTAGAACAATATCTTCCTCACTGTTCCCCAGATCTCGCGAGATTTGCGAGGTTTGACGTCAGCGTGATGTTGCGTCAGTAAATGGGGTATAGTGAGGGAATAGTGTCCAGCAAAGTTCATAAGGCAATGTTATCAAATAATTATTGCTGATATTCCGTAGAGTAAAATGAGGACTAAATGATGATATTAGAACCTCCACTCTACGCGTTTCGTCTTATCTAAAGACTTCATGAGGGGTATATATATACCCACTACATTCTGGTGTTGGGAGTAGGGTCGTTTGTGTAGAAGATGCTTGCTTCTATTTACTTAGATACTTCCAGCCTAACTCCTGTTTATACCTGCTGCGGTTGTCACCCTTGGCTGGTACCCCAGAAACCACACCCAACACCTAAGGGTGGAAATGGCATCCATCCAAGATCCTGCTAACCCTGTCAGTCCAGCTCTGGTCCTTGTCAATTCTTCCTTGCGCACCGCAGTCTGTAAGGCACAGCACAATATTAAAACCCTTACAAAATCATTTTGATCATCCTTAATCCAAAACCTGTTAGGAATTCAAACCCATTCTGATATTTCCTTCTGTCCTTTCACTGCGTCTAGATCCCCAGCAGTGCCAACCCAACTCCACATCACCTGAGATCGACGCAAAGCTAGACATGGCAACCTCCAGTGACATTTAGGGGTTCCAGGACCACATTAAATTGCATTTTAGTGGAAAAGTCCTTATTTCTTATCAGTGAGACTCCATTGAAGTCTATGAGATGCTGATGACCTGAGGTGGGGCTAACTCCATCTCCCATCTGACTTTTGCTCTCTCAGCCAAACCCATATTTCAGCTCTGGATGGAACTCCCTATACCAATCTCGCCCTCTTGATGTAACTTAAACAATATGGGACTTCTAGAAGCGGTTTGCCTAACGGAGCTGCGAGAATTGCAGTTTATGTCCAAAAATGCGAGTCGCAGGTCTTTTTTTTCGACAAACCGATGGGATTGGCAGAGCCGGGCGGAACCCGCTTCTCGAGAAGCCCTATACACACGGATTGGACACGCGACAAGGACTTAAAGAGCAGCCAAGCGCGCCGATCCCATCGGAAAGGGCTCGTTATGCGCGGTTTGTCCCACTTCGGAGCTACGAGAAAAGGCCCCTTTGAGTTTTTAGAACTTGCTGCAAACTTTGGGAGCGAAGCAAACTGTTTCGCAGAGCGAAAACGAGAGAAATATTCTCCCAGGTTAGGTATCCGAAAAGCTCACACACCTCTAAATGTAACGCTCACCTTAACGGAGCCTAAGGAATATGGTATGCTTATGACAATGGCTCAATATCACATCTCTGTACCCGCATTGTGCTGCGCTATAGAATATGTCGGCGTTTTACAAATAAATGATGGTAATAATAATACATTCTCATCTGCTTTTCACTAACATCTGTTGTTTCTTACGCTAAGCTTTTAAAGCTGCAGACCAAGCAATATCCTACATGTGTGTGTGTTTTTTTTAAATAATTCCGTTCTGTACTGTGAGAAAATACTTGTAACATTTATTTGTTTTTTTAAAAACAACTCTGAACGACATTTTTAATATATTATAATGTAACAAGCATTTTTGTTTCTATAGCAACCATTTACAAAGTCACATCCCGTGCCTCTTCTGAAACAGGCTCTGGCACACCGCTTTTTGAGCTCTGCCCTCTCTCTAGCAGTGCACCCATTGCATCTAGTGACTGCCTGGTCACATGATCTTCCGCTCACAACTTTTCATCTCTGGTCCTCTTCTGCTGCACTGACACCCATTTAGTGAACCCCCGAGCCGAATCTTCGCCGATCGATCACAGGAGAACGGGACGATCGGTAACTTAGCTAATTACTTATCACCGTGTGGATTGTATTGATGCACATATTAAAGGGGTAAAATCAAATAATTAAATAAAAAAACATCAGCTGGGACTGCGGCTTTAATGTGGCGTTACCCTCAATTAGAAGTTACCATTAACGTCACAATAAAGCCGCAATCCAACCTAATTAACCTCCATTCTTTTGTTGTTGCAGGTTTGGAATCTGGGGTCCCCCAGAGCTGAACCCCACTGTTTTCAGCTCTGCTGACGCCCCGGTTCCAGAGATATTCACTGGTGAAGTTAACTGTATTACTTCCTGGTTTTTAAAGGGGATTTAAATTGTCATCGAATGGGAACTCACAACCGAAAAGTGTTGCCGCTTCCTATTGGTCCAACATTTGGCAGCCATTTTGTTTTCCCAGGTGGAGATGGAAAACCCGATAACTTCACCACATACTAGTTGAAAATAGTGGCGTTTGGTGCAGGGGGACCCCAGGTTCCCATTCTGTAAAAAAAAAGGGGCTACAAAAGAATGTCACGGGAGTCCAGGTTAGTTACACCTTTTTACCAGGATCATTCATTGAGCAAAACAAGGTAATGAAATAAACTGTAATTTATTCGGCACCAATTCGCTTACACACACTTACTGGGGGTCTGGGGGGCTCTAGAATCTTCTAGGTGCAGGGAACCCTAAATTAGATTTTTCCCCTGACCGGGACTTAGCTCGAAATCTCCTGGTTCACAAATCGACGTGAAGCTCCACACGCCACCGCTCCCTTCTCTTCTGAAAACTTGGACTTTTCTTGACCACGAGCTACGACTGATTCTCTGGAACTGAAATCGGCATAAAATCCCAGCCACGCCCGCTACATACGATTTTGAGAACTTGGGCGCAAAAGTCGGGACTTAGACTCCAGCGGGGCGGACTTTTCGAAGCCGGTTGCTTTGCAATTCGAGCAAGAGCAACTTTGAAAAGCCCGCCTGCGCTCTTACTGCTGGGGATCTCAAATCTCATTGGCTCAGACATTTCTTATAGTATTTCGAGCTTCAGTCACAAAATACAACAGCCAATCAGAGCGTGGGAACTTTCTCAAGCAGCCAATCAGCACCAAGTCGGTGGAAAAAGCCGGGTTAGCGGGGAATCTGAATGAACTAAGGGACATACGCGAGTTTGCCACCTCCATCCCTGGTCACTCAATGCCACCCGCCGGCTCAGGCTCCTCCAAGTCTGACAGAACAAATGGCAGCCCGGGTGACTGCCATTGTTCCCAGGATGTGGGTACTTGAGCCCTTCCCTGCCACCCAAATGGCTTTCACACCTTTGGCATCTCTGGCTACTTTGAACTCCGATGTCCAGCAGACTTACTGGCGCCTATGGGTTAGCCCTAGCAGCCTGTCTGAACATCGGTTCCGAAAGTCCCAGCTCATTACAGTACACAACAGTACATTACAGTATGTTACAATGTATTAATAAAAGATACTTTTAATACATCCCTAAGCCCTGGGTATGGGAAATAGAATAGAAATGTGCACTTTTATTTATATCAGCCTTTATTCCTCACACACTAGCTATTGGACTTAGTCTGGACTCTGAGAGTCCCCTCATAACCTTATCTATGGTTGGAGCACCCACAAACACAATACAAGTTCTGGGCATTAACTGGGGTACCCTCCTTAACGGTTACAGGAGCCTCGCGCTCTTCCCAAAGGAATTTAAATTAAATGCCTGGGAGCGCGCGCAATGTCTCTGTAACTTCACTTACCTGGTCTCTGGCGGCTTCCAGTGACGGGGTGCCATGGTAATGCGACGTCACATGACATGAGAAGATGCTGGACACCAGGTAATGGGGAGGGGGGGCCGAGCCGGAAGGGGGGGGGTGCACAGACTGGAAAGATTGCGCACCGCTGCCTTATCAGATTGTACACTCTGTAAAACACGGGCGGCCGACCTGCGTCCCGCGATGCCATTTGGATCCCGTTTATTACTCAATATAATATGGAAAAAAATACGGTAAAATTAAGAATATTTTAAATCGACATTGGAAGATTTTAAAACAAGACCCAATTTTAAATGAGTTCTTACCTAGTAAACCCCAGATAGTTTTTTCAAAGGCACCTAATTTAAAGAATAAACTAGCACCGAGTGCTCTGCGGACTAATACGATCATAACAGATAGTATAGATCTAAAAAGAATGTGGTTCGATAGGAATCCTGAAGGTGTCCGCACTGCCTTTAGTGTAAGGCCTGTGAGTATGGCGTGAATAGAGCCAAGGATTTCACAGCAAACATTGCTGGAGACGTTTTCCCTATTACCCGTTTGATAAATTGCAATACGAGTTTTGTCATTTATCTTATGGAAGGCCCTCGTGGCCAACAATATGTCGGCCGCACCACCAGGCACCTGAAGGTTAGAGTTCTTCCGCATGTCGGGAATATAAGGATCGGGCTGCAATCCCACGGTGTTTCTATGCATTTTAAACTTCTCCATCAATCAAACCCAAAAGGTTTATTATTTAGAGGCACAGAATTCATCCCAAACAACTGGAGAGGTGGCAATAGGGAGTGTGACGGTAACTTTGTGACAGGCTATAATAATACACCAAAAATATAACTGGGTTGAACTGGACGAGGCTTAGATATGATAAAATATCATTTATTCCTTGAAAAAGGTGAACACACGAGATTATACAAATAACAGACAAAATATAGACACTTACAGTAGAGGCAACGTTTATTCTAACATTTGCCGTAAACTAGCCGGGTTACATTCTGGGTGTGTGCTGGGTTTGTGCTGGGTATGTGCTGGGTATGTGCTGGGTATGTGCTGGGTATGTGCTGGGTATGTGCTGGGTTTGTGCTGGGTATGTGCTGGGTGTGTGCTGGGTATGTGCTGGGTATGTGCTGGGTATGTGCTGGGTTTGTGCTGGGTATGTGCTGGGTATGTGCTGGGTATGTGCTGGGTATGTGCTGGGTATGTGCTGGGTATGTTCTGGGTATGTGCTGGGTATGTGCTGGGTATGTGCTGGGTATGTGCTGGGTATGTGCTGGGTATGTGCTGGGCTAGTTTGAGGCACGTTTAAGGTATTTCTGCATTGACTAACGACCCATAGGATTAACACAGCAGGGATCCCTGGCAGTCCAATTCAGTTTGAATGGGACTGCCAGGGACCCCCGCTGTTAATCTGATAGGACATTAATCAATGCAGAAATGCTGGGGCTAGTTTAAGGAAAGTTTAAGGCATGTATTCAGAATGTACCTGGGTGTTTCCTGGGTTTTTTGGGGAATTGCCACTGGTTTTTGTTCGAATAAGAGTTGCCTCTACTGTACTTAAAGGTTAGGACAAGAAAGCCATCAGGATACAGGATGGGCCATTTCTTCCATAATTCAGGTTCAGAAGTGGACATCACGACAATACATGAAGACAATTGAGTAATGGGTGAATCTGACTTATATACCATTTCAGCTCTTACTCTTACCCCTACGCGCCGAGCTGGCTAGGAAAATCTCTTTGAAGTAGATTTTAAGTGTGAAGTATGACACTCACAAACCACTCAACTTCCTTTGTTCCTGGCCCTAGTATAAACAATCAGGGCAGTTAACCTTTGATCAGAGAGCGTACTTCCTAGACATTTGGTCTCTCTCCTGACCATTTGCATTCCTTAGTAGGCAGGAATCTTCATGGGCATTTGCCCACGCTTTGAAATATAGTATGGTTCTGAATATACACACATATTAAAATAACCGGTTCCGTTAGGCCCAGTGGGTCCAAACTCTCCAGACCTTAATGCCGGAAGTGGTACACTATAGGGTCCAAGTTTCAGCCCGCTGCGACCTTCGGAACCGGGATATACAAATATCATATAAACCGTTTCATATTTTATTATAAACATCTCCGCTAAAAAGAAATCTCAGTTTTTCACTCGTTCCCCATTGAAAACAATGGGCTCTGCCGCCATGGGCTTCAATGGAGCAACTCCGCCGTTGCAGTCAATGGGTTCCCCGCCATAGGCTTTCAATGGGGTAACCGCCGCCATTGAAGCCTGTGGGAAAAACCACAAATCTTTACATTCGTCCATACTCCGTCTGGTTGTTCGGAGAGGGTTGGGAAGGGTCATACATTAAAGCCGGAACCTTGGCTACATGCCACCCACATCCCATCCCTCTGGTCATTCCAGAACCGGAGATATGGACTTACAGTTTTCATCATTTCACACTTAGTCGTTTTTACGCCACTAGGCTTTTCCCCATTGGAATCAATGGCCGGCGCCGCCATAGACAATGCATGGCGCACGCCACCATTAGATTCAATGGGACCTCCGCTCCGCCATTGAAATCAATGGCGCGACCCTCCTGCTCCGCTCGACCCCTTACGGGGGTCTCTCATTCCTGGACCCGGTGGAGGTCGTGTGTGGGGGTTCCTAGGAGCTCGGGGCAAAAAGAACTTTATTCCCAGGGGCCCTAGAACCTAAGATTCCCACGCCAACTGTCTTTGAACTTGACCGAAGTGATTAAACTCTTTTCAAAGACATTGTATCCGCTTTTGCGGTCTGCGGTTTGGATGGCTGCCAACCTGCTCCTTGAGGCCGGCGTTGAGGAATCTCCATTGAAGTCAATGAGCCCATTGACTTACAATGGGAAACCGCCGCTCCTCCTCTCGATCGCCACCTGCTGGTCGTCGCTGGAAAACAGGTCCAAAACCGCTACTTCTGCCATTAGAACTCATGGAGTCTCAATGGCGACCTATGGAAGGCTGCAAAATGGAGCCTGAAAAGGCGGGAAAGGGGAACAAAGGGCTATAATCACTAAATTAACATTAACCCCTTCCATCCCGCATCAACCCTAGTGTATGTGTGAGTGCAAACACCAGGATAACACAATACAGTTATACAGGGGAATAAACAGTTGGATACTGAAGCAAGGTAAAAAACACATTACTGGATCTCAGTCCAGTTAACCCCTTGCTTCCCAGGTGAGAGTAGGGGGTGGCCAAATGGGGTGTAACCCCTTTAATCCCGGGCCAAATCCCCTCTCTCTTGACAGGGAGGAAGCAGTATCCCAAAAAGAAATTATTTCGATTTAAAAATTAAAAACTTTGAAACCGTCGGGGTTGAATATGGATTTCGATTTGGGTCCCTTCTTAAGTGAATAAGTCACGGTGCAATGCAAAATGTCAGGTTTTATCCTATATGGATTTGTAGTATTTTAATTGACTTTTTTAAAAAGGTATATATATATATATATATATATATATATATATATACACAGTGTTCGACAAATCACCCAAAAATCTACTCGCCCAACCAAAAAATCTACTCGCCACCTAGTCCCGCCCCCAACCCCGCCCCTAGTCCCGCCTCCAACCCCGCCCCTAGTCCCGCCCCCAACCCCGCTTTAAAATAAAATATATAAATAAAATACATTTAATAAATTCCTAGTCAGAACAACATTCGTTTTTGACATAAATGTATTTATTGTATTACATTATACTACAATTAGTCCTTGTTACACTGGCGACACACTTTATTCGAGCTTGGCTAGTCCCACGAATTCGGGTATACCCGGGTGTATTGAGGTTTGTGACTGTTTTCTGCCCGAATGCATTGAGTTATTTTCCAAGCAGGGATTGAAGCATTTTATTCTCGCTGGCTGCAATACTGCACAGTATATATATATATACTGCATTACAATTCATGAATTTATGCCATCTGGTAGACACGCAAAGCATTGCAGCCTATTAAATCCTAATCATTATCATTTAACAGATCAGCCGCCCATCAGCCAGGCATGAACCCAGGCTGGGAAGGCAAATGCAACGGGGCTTGTCAGAGGTGAGGAGTGGCGCATTCCAGGTATCTGCCAGGTACATACTGGGTATTTGCTCGAATAAAGTGTGTCGGTGCAGTACGTGTGTGTGTGTGTGTGTGTGTGTGTGTGTGTGTGTGTGTGTGTGTGTGTGTGTGTGTGTGTGTGTGTGTGTGTGTGTGTGTGTGTGTGTGTGTGTGTGCGCGTAAATGTCGGATCTAGAAATAAAAGCCAGGTGTGAATGACTAGTTTCCTGAACCCCTTAACCAGTGTCTGGACGTCCCCGCTTCCCAATATCTAAAGCAGCAATCCCGCCTGGGATCTTACCTGATCCGCAGTCCCTCAATGTCCAGGTACCCTCATTCTCGCAATGTTATACATTGGAGGGGATGTGTTCCCTACCTCTCTTCTGGGTTAGGGGGGGTTCCGATGTCTTCCGTGGGAAGCTTGAGTCAGATCTGGAAGAAAGCAGTATAGGTTATTTTGGTGAAGTATAGGGCAAGTAAGATATATAGGGTAAATATGAGATCCAGAGTTTGGGGGAGAGAGAGAGAGTGTGGGGGAGAGCAAGAGTGTGGGGGAGAGAGAGAGAGAGTGTGGGGGGAGAGAGAGAGAGAGTGTGGGAGAGAGAGAGAGAGTGGGGGGAGAGAGAGAGAGAGTGGGGAGAGAGAGAGAGAATGGGGGGAGAGAGAGAGAAAGAGAGTGGGAAGAGAGAGAGAGAGAGAGTGGGGGGGAGAGAGAGAGAGTGTGGGAGAGAGAGAGAGAGTGGGGGGAGAGAGAGAGAGAGTGGGAGAGAGAGAGAGAGTGGGGGGAGAGAGAGAGAGAATGGGGGGGAGAGAGAGAGAGAGAGTGGGAGGAGAGAGAGAGAGAGAGAGAGTGGGGGGAGAGAGAGAGAGGGGGGAGAGAGAGATTGTGGGGGAGAGAGAGAGTGTGGGGGAGAGAGAGAGAGAGTGTGGGGTGGAGAGAGAGAGTGTGGGAGAGAGAGAGTGGGGGGAGAGAGAGAGAGTGGGGAGAGAGAGAGAGAGAGAGAGAGAATGGGGGGAGAGAGAGAGAGAGTGGGAGGAGAGAGAGAGAGTGGGGGGAGAGAGAGAGAGAGGGGGGGAGAGAGAGAGAGTGTGGGGGAGAAGGAGAGTGTGGGGGAGCGAGCGAGAGAGAGAGAGTGGGGGGAGAGAGAGTGGGGAGAGAGAGAGAGAGAGAGAGTGGGGAGAGAGAGAGAGTGGGGGGAGAGAGAGAGAGAGAGTGGGGGAGAGAGAGAGAGAGAGTGGGGGAGAGAGAGAGTGTGTGTGGGGGAGAGAGAGAGAGTGTGGGGGAGAGAGAGAGTGTGGGGGAGAGAGAGAGAGTGTGTGGGGGAGAGAGAGAGAGTGTGGGGGAGAGAGAGAGTGTGGGGGAGAGAGGGAGAGTGTGGGGGAGAGAGAGAGTTGGGGAGAGAGAGAGAGAGTGGGGGAGAGAGAGAGTGTGGGGGAGAGAGAGAGAGTGTGTGGTGGAGAGAGAGAGAGTGTGTGGGGGAGAGAGAGAGAGAGTGTGGGGGAGAGAGAGAGAGAGTGTGGGGGAGAGAGAGAGTGTGGGGAGAGAGAGAGAGAGAGTGTGGGGGAGAGAAAGAGTGTGGGGAGAGAGAGAGTGTGTGGGAGAGAGAGTGTGTGTGGGAGAGAGAGAGAGTGTGGGTGAGAGAGAGAGAGTGTGGGGAAGAGAGAGAGAGTGTGGGGGAGAGAGAGAGAGTGTGGGGGAGAGAGAGAGAGTGGGGGAGAGAGAGTGTGGGGGAGAGAGAGAGAGTGTGTGGGGGAGAGAGAGAGTGTGTGGGGGAGAGAGAGAGTGTGTGGGGGAGAGAGAGAGAGTGTGTGGGGGAGAGAGAGAGTGTGTGTGGGGGAGAGAGAGTGTGTGGGGGAGAGAGAGAGTGTGGGGGGGAGACAGAGGGGAGACATGGTGTGTGATACACAGAGGATGGATGATACACAGAGTGGGGGGGGTGTGACTGACTGGGGGGGGTGACTGATTGGGGGGAGAGGTTTCTGATGGGGGAGGGGTGACTGACTGGGGGGGGTGACTGACTGGGGGGGGTGACTGACTGGGGGGGTGACTGACTGGGGGGGGTGACTGACTGGGGGGGGGTTACTGACTGGGGGGGTGACTGACTAGGGGGGGTGACTGACTGGGGGGGGGTGACTGACTGGGGGGTGACTGACTGGGGGAGGGGGGGTGACTGACTGGGGGCGATCGGTGGATCAAGGGGAAGGGGATAGGAGCAGGGGACAGGAGCAGGGGAAGGGGACAGGAGCAGGGGACAGGAGCAGGGGAAGGGGACAGGAGCAGGGGACAGGAGCAGGGGAAGGGGACAGGAGCAGGGGACAGGAGCAGGGGAAGGAGACAGGAGCAGGGGACAGGAGCAGGGGAAGGGGGCAGGAGCAGGGGACAGGAGCAGGGGAAGGAGACAGGAGCAGGGGAAGGGGACAGGAGCAGGGGAAGGGGACAATAGCAGGGGAAGGGGACAGGAGCAGGGGAAGGGGACAGGAGCAGGGGAAGGGGACAGGAGCAGGGGAAGGAGACAGGAGCAGGGGAAGGGGACAGGAGCAGGGGAAGGAGACAGGAGCAGGGGATGGGGACAGGAGCAGGGGAAGGGGACAGGAGCAGGGGAAGGGGACAGGAGCAGGGGAAGGAGACAGGAGCAGGGGAAGGAGACAGGAGCAGGGGAAGGGGACAGGAGGGAGCAGGGGAAGGAGACAGGAGCAGGGGACAGGAGCAGGGGAAGGAGACAGGAGCAGGGGACAGGGACAGGAGCAGGAGACAGGGACAGGAGCAGGGGAAGGGGACAGGAGCAGGGGAAGGGAGCATGGGACGGGGACAGGAGCAGGGGAAGGGAGCAGGGGATGGTGACAGGAGCAGGGGACAGGATGAGGGGAAGGGAGCAGGGGAAGGGGACAGGAGCAGGGGACAGGAGAGCTGCCGCGGTGGGGAGTAGGGAGCCATGTGGGGACCAGGGGGATCGCAGGGAAGCAGCAGAGGGGCCGCAGCATGGCGAGTACGTACCCTCCAACAGATGTCCAGGCAGAAAGAATGGCCGCTCGTTGGGGGCGGGCTCATATAGAGCCTGGCCGCGCACCCACAAAGCCTGGGAGTGCGCGCCAATCTGCTGTCAGGTAGGGGGAGTTTTTTTTTTCTTCAGCGCGAGAGGGGGGAAATTTAAAAAAAAAAACACGTGTGCTGCTTGGGCCAATATTTACTCGCCCGGGGGTTAAATCTACACGCCATGTATAGGATTGTCGAACACTGTATGTATATATAGCAGAAACAGAAAAACAAAAAATGAAGTAGCGCCTCTAATATATCCTAAACAAAACTATAAGTTAATTAGCCCAACTGTAAGTGCATCCAGTGGGGTGGCAAGAATTAGCAAAATAAACTGAAACCAGTATTGACAAAAGGGTACAAAATGTACATATAAAAAATATGAGATAATTAAAAAACGTTATATATGATGTAAAAAAACACTATCCTAATGCTTTAATATTTCAGTAAAAATAAAAAATATATATAAAAAATCATATAAGTATCTCAAAAATATATAAAAAATATATAAAAAACTTTAAAAAATAAAAAAACCTGTGTAGATAACCTCTGAAAACACAAAGTTCTGTTCCAAAAATCCCATTGAGATATTTTATATTATCATCCTTCTTTCTTTTGTTTGTGAAGTGAAACGTCTTTGGGCACAGCTACCCCAGGAGCAAAATTGTCTGGCAGTGAATGGAGTTGATGGAGACGGAAGTGACGTCACTGCTGGCAGAATAGGCCGTCAGTGTTGTCAGCTTTACACCAGGAGGAGTCACCGGAGAGGCGGAAGGCAGCGCTGTACACCCCCTCACCCCTCCTCCACGAGTGCGCCGCCGGCAGTCACCGGAGAGGACACACACAGCATTGAGTGATGCGCCGAACACCCTCCCTGTCCCCCGAGTGTTGCGCCAAACCCCCTCTCTGAGTGAAGCGCAGAACCCCCCCCCCCCGAGTGATGCGCCGAGCACACCCCGTCCATTGGATGATATGACACTGGGGTTTTTTGTTTGCCTTCCTCTGGATCAATAAGTAAGTACGGATATAGGATAAAGTATCTGTTGTCTAAATTTAGCATAGGTTGAACTTGATGGACGTACGTCTTTTTTCAACTTCATCTACTATGTAATACGCGTTCTAAGTCAAACGTCTTTGCATTTTGACACTAAAATTGTGTTTTGATTTTTAATTAAAAATATAACCATTACAAATACAATTTCTGTGACTAAACAGTGACAAAAGACAAAGAAGTTTCACTTAAATGCGCGTGATCGACACACACACCATTTTATTTTAAAATGTTGATTTCAAGTTTACTCAAAAAAAGAAATGTTTTGAATTTTTTTACAATCCTTGTTGACTTAGGGTATCATGCAGTAAGCAGCGAAAAAATGCATTCGCCATTTTAGGAATTCGCCATGTTTTTGGCGAGTTAAACTGTCTGTATGCTGTAAGGGGCGAATCCCTGGCAATTGAATGCGCCACCACCATTTGATGAAATGGCGTGTAACCGGTGGCGGGACGGCTGCCTGGCGAGAAACTGCCGAGAAGCCGTCCCCTGGCGAGTTGTGTTTGCAGCAGAGAGAGATCCGCTGCTCTCTCGGCGCAAACATCAGCACAATAAAAATTATTTTTAAAACAACTTTTATTCATAGTGTACATGTGCAGGGGGTCTCCGGAGCTGAACCGCATTGGTTTCAGGTCGGGGGACCCCCTGCTCCCCGAGATACAGCCCCCTTTATGAGGTGCCGGTATCCCTCTGCATTTCAAGGTCCCGATCACGTGACCGCGGCATGTAAACAAAGCAGAGGGATACCGGCACCCCATAAAGGGGTCTGTATCTCGGGAAGCAGGGGGTCCCCGGACCTAAAACAAAAACGTTTCTGCTCCGGAGACCCTCTGCACATCTACGCTATGAGTAAAACACACATATCAATAAAGACTCGTTCCTTACCTTACAGGGTATCTGCTACGGTAGCGAAGCAGCATGAATATTTATTTAATAATACTGTACAGTGAGCAGGGTGTCCCCCGAGCTGAACCGCATCACTTTGTGGACCAGGGACACCCTGCTTCCCGAGTTGCAGGCCCCGGTATGTGTGATCGGATGGGCAGTGTCGCCGCCATGTTTATAGCGCCCCATAGGCTACGTGCCCGCAACAAACATGGCGTCCACACTGTAACCGATGCCCCAAACCGGAGCCTGTAACTCGGGAAGCAGGGGGTCTCTGAGCCACAAATAAATGCGGTTCAGCTCAGGGGCCCCCCTGCTCCCGCACAATATTATTAAAATACATTAATGCTGCTTCATTACCATAGCGGATAGCCGCTAAGGTAATGAAGGGGTTAACGCATAATAGCATGTTTATTGGGGACAAATGCCCCCAATAAACATAGCAGCAATACACAACATACAATACAGTAATGGGCAACATTACTATTATCCACAAATGGATAATAGTGCAGTTGTCCATTTAAAATACATACACAACAATAAAGACATTAAATACATATAGCACTCACCCATGTGCGGCTGCCACGATGAAGGCCATCCTCATCTTCATCATGCCCATGCACCATCCGCTTCTGCAAAACAGACACAAGAATTAAAACATCCAATGTAATGTCCCCTAACCCCTTAATCACCATAGCGGTTATTAACCGCTTCAGTCATTAAGGGGTTAAGCCACCATCACCCACATACCCTCCCCCACTAACCCCCCCAACCACCCTCACCCACTACCCACAGGGGAGTCCTACCAAATACCCTTGGGGCCAATACCCCCTCCCCCAGCACATACAGTACAATAATGTGCCAAATAACTATTATCCACATAGGGATAATACATTATTTGGCCATTATTAAACACATTAAATACCGTAATAAAGTAAAGAAAATTCTACTAACCTCATCAATAAGAAGGCTCCGTCGCCAGCATCATCCTTGGGGTCCGTTGCCAAAATAATAAATAGCCAATACATCTCAATTACATTAACATACCAAGGAACCCCTTAATCACCTTTTCGGGTACTAACCTCAAAGGTAATTAAGGGGTGAAGCCATCCTGCAATGGCAATACCACTTATGCATAACATCCTCAATGAATTAAAAACCAATTTCCTACACAAATCTCAAGTAATCATTCAATCTGAATCCTCAAATGCCACTTAAAACATTGCTTTTACAGTGTATACATGTAGCATAACATGTAAACTACATGTACACGCTGCAAATCAATGTTAACAATACAGTAATCCAACTCAAATAGCCTGACATCACAAGATGTATATTATGTAAGCAAATAAAGTCACCATCAATGAATTAACAGACATGAATTACATCCCTAAACAATTAAAATACCATCCATACCAATTACACAATTAACTATAGCTATCGTAACAGAGAACAAGTTCAAAACATACAAAAAAGGACACCAACAATTACAATATACTATAGCAAGCCTCTCCATAACCTACAGTACAGCATAAAGCCCAAAACTTACATCTCTCTAATAATAAAATACATTTAATACACATCTATGCATAGCAGCATAGCCACAATCATTTACAATACAGAAAATCAAGCTTTAACAACACTATCATTTCTTACCCTGTATGTATATATCTCTCTAGACATACATACATACATACATACATACAGTGGCAAGAAATGATATGCATAAAAAAAATGAAGACATGAAAAAGCAAAAAAAAACACATTAACATTAAATACATTTCTTTATTTAACTTACCATTACTTGCCCCCACCGACTCCCGTTGATCAGCTTACTCACGAACCAATCCACGAACAGGAACCCATAAAATAAAAAACCATAAAATAATAAACAATAAAATAATAAAACACGACAATCCAGGGGTCTTCTAGTTGTAATCCATCTTCATCTGTATTCTTCTACCTTCTTCCGGGGTCTTCTTGCCGTCCGGTACCACGCCCTGGTCTTCTTTCTTCAGAGGAGGTCCTTCCTCCTCGGCGTCTGGCTTCAAAATGAGACGACATAGACTTTTAAAGGCCTATGACGTCACATTTTCGTCATATGGTTCCCACGGCCCTGATTGGGCCGTGAAAACCATGTCTTTTGGCCGATGTAAAAAAAAATGATGACGTCACTTAAAGGCAATGACAGCACAGCCAATCAGAATGGCTTTGCTGCAATTGCCTTTAAGATGATGTCATGAAAAGACACATGGCCGGACTCACATGGTACGGCAGCCAATCAGAGCATGGGAAGTCTATCCCTACTCTGATTGGTTCAAGTACCATGTGACAGAGGCTTGGGGGAGAAAGGATGTGACATCATGTGACGTGTAAAAGCAATGTTTTAAGTGGCATTTGAGGCTTCAGATTGAATGATTACTTGAGATTTGTGTAGGAAATTGGTTTTTAATTCATTGAGGATGTTATGCATAAGTGGTGTTGCCATTGCAGGATGGCTTCACCCCTTAATTACCTTTGAGGTTAGTACCCGAAAAGGTGATTAAGGGGTTCCTTGGTATGTTAATGTAATTGAGATGTATTGGCTATTTATTATTTTGGCAACGGACCCCAACGATGATGCTGGCGACGGAGCCTTCTTATTGATGAGGTTAGTAGAATTTTCTTTACTTTATTACGGTATTTAATGTGTTTAATAATGGCCAAATAATGTATTATCCCTATGTGGATAATAGTTATTTGGCACATTATTGTACTGTATGTGCTGGGGGAGGGGGTATTGGCCCCAAGGGTATTTGGTAGGACTCCCCTGTGGGTAGTGGGTGAGGGTGGTTGGAGGGTTAATGGGGGAGGGTATGTGGGTGATGGTGGCTTAACCCCTTAATGACTGTAGTGGTTAATAACTGCTATGGTGATTAAGGGGTTAAGGGACATTACATTGGATGTTTTAATTCTTGTGTCTATTTTGCAGAAGCGGATGGTGCATGGGCATGATGAAGATGAGGATGGCCTTCATCGTGGCAGCCGCACATGGGTGAGTGCTATATGTATTTAATGTCTTTATTGTTGTGTATGTATTTTAAATGGACAACTGCACTATTATCCATTTGTGGATAATAGTCATTGTGCCCATTACTATACTGTATGTTAGGGGAGTATAGATGTTGTTGGGGTCATGTATATATATATATTTATATATATATATATATATATATATATATATATATATATATTTATTTAGTTAGTGTGGGGCTGGTGTGTGTACTTTTTATTATTGTGGGTAGTGGGGGTGGGTGAAGGGGGTATTAGCCCCAACGGTGTTTGTTTAGGGCTTGCGGGTGGGTAGCGGGAGGCCTTAACCCCTTCATGACCATAGCGGTATTAACTGCTACGGTCGTGAAGGGGTTAAGTGCACCAGCAACCCCCCTGCAAGCCCTAAACAAACAACAAGGGCCAAATACCCCCTTCACCCACCCCCGCTACCCACAATAAACCTGGCACGGCTCTTTAACCCCCTCATTGCCTTAGCGGTTAACCGCTAAGGTAATGAAGTGGGCTTTAAATGCATTTTTCCTGCCTCGGATGCATGACGGGGGGCTCCGGTGCTGATATTAATGGTATCAGCTCCGGAGACCCCCGGCATCAATCCCAGCCAGGAAAAAGGCCTGAATTTTTTCTAAGTGCCGATCCGCCGCTCATCCGCTGCCTCTCAGCAGCAACTTGCCATCTTTTTCTTGCGTGGCTGACCCGCCAACAAAACGGTATTCTAGAGAGGCGAATAGTTCCGCTTAGCTACTCGCCTCTACTAGAATACAGGGTGGCTGAAAAAGTTGGATTTTTAGGCGGAAAGTGCCTTCTCGCCCCGCCACCGGCGCAAAAAAAAAAAAACCGCCAGCAAGTTCGCCACTTTCTCGCCCGTTACTGAATACGGATAGGCTTTATTGGCGGAAAAGTGGCGAGAAGTGCCTTTTCGCCGCTTACTGCATGAACCCCTTAGTCGTTATTCAGTTGAGGTTTAGCGATTCATTTTCAACCGGATGTAAGGGGCAGTAGAACAGCGGAACGCCTGCAAATATCTGCCCATTTATTTATACAACTATTTCTGGGTCGAGATTGCAATAACAAGAGGTTACAACACACCCAATATAAATTACGCACACCCAATATAATTCCTTTTCAACGCTCCTTCCCACTCACACCTTTTCTAATGAGGTTGGCCTTAATAAACCGTTCTATAAAGCTTTCTTACACTCTTCGCAGAGCATTAAAACACAATGCACATTACAATGAATACCTGTCCATGGCATTGAAATCTTTACCCTTGCTCTCTCTTAGGCCGCGCTTATAGTGCCGGCGACAGCGACGCGACGTCGCCCAAAAACAAACGCATTGCTGCCGCCACGTGCGCTTTTAGTGCGTGCGACGGCAACAGGGCAACGGAGCGACTTCGCCGTCGCAAAAACTGGTATCCGGCAAAATTTGATTTTTCAAGGGCTGTCGCCTCACGTGACGGCCCTTGAACCAATCAAATGGGCGGAAACCCGCGACCCCGACGCCCGGCAAAATATAACTTTTGCCTGTGGCGACGGCGACTGGTGATGTCACGTGTCGTCGTCGCCATCGACGGCACTATACGCGCAGCCTTATAGGCTCTTAGGCTTTGTTCCCGCTGGCTGCGCGCGCGCCGCACACAAAGTGCAGCCCTCTATGGGGCAGGCCCCAGTCGGCGTGTATGCGGCGTGCGCACAAAGCGCGATGAGCGCGACTTTGCCAAAAGGCAAGATTTATGTCATTTGGCGCGGCGGCCAATGAGTGGGAACCAGAAGCGTGATGTCATGGCCGCGCCCCTCCCCCCCATTGTGATCTCCTGCTCTTCTCCTGACGCACAACCACAGGTCGCGGCTGAAACTGGCGCACGCGCCGCCAGGCGGTCCGACGCGCGCGTTCACCCAGTGACCGGGGCCGCAGCCTTAAACAAGATAGTGAAAATCCTGTTAATGTGTAGTTAACAATACAATGTATAGAAAGAGTGTCCAGTCCGCGCTCTTGCTCTTTAAGAAATTGGAATAGTAGTTCCTCTCTAATCTTTTGCAGCTCTTGATGTTGAAGGTGTCTTCCCCCACCTCCAATGTGGATCTCTGCAGAGAACTCCAACAGCGATACCCAGTTCCAAGAAAAAGAAAAACACAAAAGCGCACCAAGATTGAGATATACAGTGTATTATAAACAATTAAAATTAGTAATATACACTTACATGGATAAAAACTTTATTGATCCTGATCACGATCACCATAGAAGTCACGATCGTGATCAGGATCAATAAAGTTTTTATCCATGTAAGTGTATATTACTAATTTTAATTGTTTATAATACACTGTATATCTCAATCTTGGTGCGCTTTTGTGTTTTTCCCTTTCCCTTAACAATACAATGACCTATCTAGTGAATGGTAGTCACTGCATCGTTAGCTGTGCGTCGCCCTGCTTGTTTTTATTATCTTATTGCAGAGAGGCCAAGGTATGAAAAGGAAAAGAAAATTGACTTTCAAAAATGGTGATTTTTATTTCATTATGATATTACCGTGTAACCCTTTATCCAGACAATATTGAATGGTTATTGATTAAACGTTGTATTGTATTTTCTAAATGAAATCTAATACTCATTTGCAGACCCCTTTTTTGGGGGGAAGGGGTTTAAGAGGGTTTAATAAACTTCCCACCCCCAAACACATACCAAAAAATCCCCACCCTCCAAATATATACATTTAAAGTAATTTACAGTAGGAGTAATTTTACTAATTAGTCAATAGAATGAAAGATAAACGAAATGACACTGCAGTGAATCATCACTAGAGATTTATATTAATTGCTGCCCCATCTCCTGCCTCCTGTAATTAGCTTACAGCTGTGCTTCTCAAATACAGGAACATGTTGGGCTCATGTGGAATTTTAGACAGTGATAAAAAGCAATATACTTACATAGTTACATAGTAGATGAAATATGAATATTGAATGAATTCAGGAATATGAAACTTTTTGATCTTTTCCTGCTTTCACAGTATTCTTGCAGTGTTATGACATTATGTATGCTGTGGCTATGTATGGTTTTGCCTTGCCTGTTGATATGACATTTTATTGCTATTCGCGCTATATTTGTATGTGATCCCTGTTTAGTGCATGTTTGTAGCACAGATCAGCTTTCGTTTTGCTGAGTAAGCCGGGATATAAAGAGACAGTTTAGCAGCTGTAAATGCTCTGAGATTATTACTTACACCCGGTGTATGAGGATTTGGCCTAAATTGATTGTTTACTGAGCAATCTCTTTTACACCGCAGTTCTGTGAAAGTAGGCCATGCCCAATTAACAGAGACATAATTTTTACACTTAACGAGCGCCTCATTCTTTCTTAATAATGAAAAATGTGTGGCTCATTTAGGATTCCCGCGAGTGCTGAGACTGGCTCTTTCGAGGTTATGACAGCATGTGATGGCTGCCTTGGCTACGGTATATCTGTGCTTCTGTTTTCCGATGCCAGGGGCGGCCAATTCCAGTCCTCAAGGGCCACCAACAGGTTAAGTTTTTCAGCATGTCCCTGCATCAGCACAGGTGTATCAGAATTACTTGCACCACCTGTGCTGAAGCAGGGATATCCTGAAAACCTGGTTCTTGGTATATATTATGAAAACACTGCAAAAAAAAATTCTTGCATATTAAAAATTCTTTAAAAAATATTTAAATAAACCGATTAAAAAGAAATAAATAAGTACACGTGGAAAACCGGAATCCCTAAATATAATCATATTATAATATAAAATTAGTAGTTTTCAACCTGTGTTAAAAACTTGTGGGACGTTACCAGGAGTTTAATAAAGAAATGGGGTAATGGCGAATATTTACTCTCTATCATATGTCTATATACTGTATATATATAAAAGGTTAAGAATGTCTGCAAGAACCAGAATGCCTCCTCAAGGAGAGGAGCAAGGAGAGGAGGTGAAAGAGTGAGAGAAAGACAGCAAGGAGGGGAGGAGAGATAGCTAGGAGGGGTGATCAGACAGAGAGCGAGATAGCAAGGAGAAGAGGAGACAGAGAGACGGCAACGAGGAGGAGGGAATGGAGAGCAGTGTGCACATGGGCAGGAGGGAGTGCAAAGAGAGGGGAGGAGAGACAGCAAGGTAAGTAGGAAGAGGAAACAGAGAGACAGCAAGGAGAGGAGTCAGATGAGATGAGTAATAGAGGAGGGAATGTTGTGTGCACACAGAGGAACAGACACAGTAAGACGGGGAGTGCAAAGAGAGTGGAGGAGAGTGCATGTTGGAGGAGAGAGTTAGGTGGGGAAGAGGGGACAAGAGACAGCAAGGCATTACCAGGAGGGGTGAAAACAAAGAGTAATGTTTCATTAATAACCTTTAAGATCTGCTAGATCGGTGTATGTTACGCCAAGTGCAGCTAGTTTTAATATATTTTCTTGCTATGTTTTTTAATGTGATACGTAAAAAGTTTGTGTGTTATATTGTGACGTTACAAATGATCTAATGATCCACAACTGCCTTGAAGAAGCATCTCTCGCGAAACGCCCACGTCGGCTCTGTTCTCAGACGTGCACGCGCAGGGGTTGACAGTCACCGCGCCTGACTATCTCGCATGGCGAGCTGGCGCGGCTCCCTGCTCCTGCACGATATAGGTCTCTAACTGTGCCCCGACGGACACGCGAGACCTCCTCTTAGATATTTAAGGGAACTATTCTCACAATATATATGTACTTAAGTGTAGGGCTGAGAGTTAGTCTATCTCATCAGCTCTGAACGTGAAACCCCCACTGCAATATACTTACATGCTTATAGGGAGGCTCTCTCCTTATAGAGGTTCATGTGAGCACCTGATCCTAAGGGGTTGCTATCTGAAAGTACATAAGTATACTATTGATCAATGCATCTGTCTACCAATTGATACAGCTGACCAATAATACTCTACAACAACACGGTACCTTCTAATCTGAGAGGGGATCACACTTTATTACCTCTGACCTAATAGGGTTACTGTAGGTCACCCCCTGAAAGCTCTTCTACACTGTTGGCGATTGTATCAGGGACTATATGAACAGAGCCTACCTCCACAAGCTATACCATACTGTTTCACCAGTGCAGCGGATGTGTGTACATTGTACTATAAAAACACCCAATCCTGCACCTGCACTGAGTACTCTGCTGTGCATTACCCGACCATATGAGGTCACCTGAGGTCAGACCTGCTATTGTGGCTGCACAGACAGTCTAACACTCCCATACGAGTATCCGGAGGCTTTCCCCAACAGGGATCACACATTATAGCCTACCCACATATGCTATATACCACTGTGTTACCAGTGCAGTCTGTGTGTGAACATTTATATAAAAGCACTATACCTGCTGTATCTGCACTGGATACTTCACTCTGTACTCCCTGACCCTAAGGTTATCTGAGGTCAGACCAGCTATTGTGGCTGCACAGACAGGATAACACTCTCATGCACATATATGGAGGATTCAGATCAGTCTTGATCCATCTCACCTACTCATTGGTTGTACTGTGGTACACTTGATATATATTTTATAAATAAACTACCACCATAACAACACCAGACGCTGTTAATCAAACCTTATTTATTTAATATTTTTGTACTATCAGAACATCGGAATATTGATCTACAGTACATATTATCTTGCTTACTAGCCTGAGAATTCCCTGTATATCTTTCTAGTAAACAGATCCTCTATAAGGACTGTTTTTTAGTGGAGTCTAAGCATTTATATACTGACCCACTACTGATCACAGGATCCTGAGCCCCTATGGTAATCAGTCATCAGATCCAGTACACCTTCAGCTCGTCATTTTAATACCCATTATTTTCGTTGTTGTATAATAAAGATCACATTTTAAATACTACATTAATCATCAGAGTGTGAGCTTGAGTGCTTCACTTGGGTCACTTTTCTTCTACAATTACTCGCAATATGTTGTGTAGCAAATTCGCTGGAGTTGGTTCTGAATGAAAGTTTGATCTGTACATTTTCAATAGAATTGAATTTTGGAGCGGTAGCCGATAAGCGATCATCTCTATCTCTATGTTTCACTATCTCTCTCGTCTCTATTTTTCTGTATCTCTATCTCATCTCTATCGCTATCTTTCTCTATCTTTCGATATCTCCATCTCTACATAGTCCAACCATCCCTTCCCCTTTAACTGTGGATCGGGGCTTATTTGCGCCAGGGTTATTTGTTCAATATAATAGAACAAATACATTGAACGCATAACCTTTAGAAGAAAGTAAAAAGGCATTGGAGAGTGTTGAGGAGTCTGTGCCCTAGGACTCAGCACCAGATACTCTATAGTAAATACAAATGGCAACCTATTTATAAATATCACACGCATTTTCTTCTGTCCCTGTAATTCCTTGTCCAAGTGGTTCCAGTCTTTCTTTTATTAGGCTCTACGGAGAACACTTGAGAACATTGTGACAATGTGACTCAAGGTCACTTTTTCCCGGTCTTGTTATGTCCATAAATAATAAAAATAGTAAGTCTAATAACAGTCTTCCAACACCATATCTCCTCTTTGGGAAACACCCAAGCTCGCAGCAGTGTATCGGCGTGTGAATATTCCAATAAATACGTTGGACACATTCCCACAGTAGTCATTAACTTTAAGTGGGAACTTCATATCTCCGGAGTCCCAACTGAGGAAAGGACTATTTCAGCCAAATGTTTCATGTTTCTGCCTCATTTCGATGTCACTGCCTTTTTGTAATCCAGCGTTGTGATCTAAATATATTCAGTTACATTTATATAGGACCTTATTTAGTAAGCCAGGAGTGCGCAAACTGGGGGGCGTGAGACTTTCTGGAGGGGTGGGAGGGACGCGGCACTTACAGAGGCCCTGCGCTCTTCCCCAAAGCATTAAAATGAAATGCCGGGGGACAACAAGAGGCCTCTGTAACTTTTCTTGTCTCCGATGGTGCGTCGCCATGGCAATGCAGCGTCGAATGATTCAGCGGGGTCACATGACGTGTCACACCACCCCGCAGCATCACTAGACGCCGGAGACAAGGTAAGAGGGGAGGAGGGGGTGCGCGAGCAGGCAGGAGAAGCAGGGGAAAAGTTTGCGCACCCCTGTAGTAAGCTTTGCTACGCTATGACACCACCCTGCACTAGAAACAGGTGAATCCTCCCAAATCCGTTTCCCAGATTTTCTCACATTTTTCCCCCAAAATCCGTTTTGTGGCGTGAAATCCGCAGATGGATTTGGTCGGTTTTAATCCGCGCGGATTCATCACAATCCACCATTGGATACGACGGATTTGCAGAATCCAATCCGCGGAGTGTATTAGTAATGATAATACAATATCCGCAAGACGCGACTCGCCCTTCTTGAGATTAATCCGTGGACCAAAGGAACCGGCCGATCCGCGTCGGATCCAAATCCGTCCCAGAAAATTGGCTCATCTTCCCCCAGCACCCCTTAGTAAATGTGGCCCCTTCCTGACTATGTAAGTGAATGGGCCGTAAATTATTTCCTAACACTGGAAGGGCCGGGTATAGAGTTGGCTGACAACGGTGGAGTCAAAGTGCAAGCTCATGGTGCAGGCGCGAAATGGTGGTTTGCGTCTCGTGAACCTGAGATTCTGAGTTAGAGTTGGGGAACAGTAAGAGCCAGGCACTGTTTGCCTGGGAGCTGTCAATCTAAGGAGTTGACGGCAGGCACGGAGGTGCGCCAGCTCCTCATTTATTTAAATAAACTCAACATGGGCGCTCACACGTTATATGAGCAGCCAACTTAGCGTTGGTAGACGGCTGTTCCTCACCTAAGAACACTTCCTAATTAGGCGCCAATGGAAATTAGGTGCAGATTTCGCTACACTGTAATAGGCCAACATTTCCAGCACGTTGATTTGGAAGCCAAGGATGCAATGGCTGCTCTTCTCATACACAGGGGGTGCCTGGGGTCGCAAGGTGGCTTTTCCAAAAATTCTGGACCGAATGGTGAAAGGTGCGACACGCTCGAGACACACACATACACACACTCGAGAGAGACACAGACATACAAGCTCGAGACAGATACACACGCTTGAGACACACACGCTCGAGACACACACCCCTCCCACCTCTCTCCGCTCCAAGCAGTTTCCTCCTCTCTTTGGCCCCAACCCTAGGCTCCTGTATAATGCAGCTAATCAGGATGGAGGAAGCTGCCCAGTCCCCTAGCAACAGCAGCCCGGCTCTCTCTCTACTCAGGGAAATCCCGTGGCCCCCCAAGCCGGTCAGGTCACTATGTCCAGAGAGGTAATACCGGACACATACATGTCCAGAGAGGTAATACCAGTATACACATACACGCCCAGTGTTACCTCTCATTTTTTATTAGACAGTGTCCAAATACAGGACAGTCCGGTTCAATACTGGACACCTGGCAACGCTAGAGTGGACCCTGACAAGGCTTTTCCCTTCATTAAATATAGACATAGACCACCTAGAAGAAGAGAAAGGTGGTGCTCCTTATTCTAAATCAGGGTCTTATTTCTGAGATAGCAATGGCACTTGTAATGAGTAAAGATGGCACTTGTAATTAGTAAAGATGGCTCTTAGTATGCACACTGTGGTCAAGGTGTTTAAAATCATAGTGGTACTGTGCCCAATTCCAAGACATTCCCGACTTGTTGGCAGAGAGCAGACCTCATGTGAGACAGGTTATACCGTATTTATGATCTACAAGTTTTTGTCAACACCGCCTCCTTCTAAAGAACTGAGATGTTTATATGTGCAGCGTACGCAGCGCTATACACACAATTCTTTAGTACTTGACTCATAAAGCTCATAATAACATTTTGGGTACAAAGCAATAAAGTGACTTTCCTAAGGTCACACGCAGTTGATAGGGGTATTTAAACTGCATCACCCTCTTTAAAGGCAGTTATTTTACCACCGTACTACACCTTCTAACTACTTGAGGATTTATTTGTTTGCAGTCAGATTTAGTACTTGGCACAGCTCTCCGGTGACGGCCTCACGAGGCGGCAGAAGCGTTGGGTTGCAATGTTTGTCCATTTGCTTTATACATTTGTTTGTTGTGACACTATAGTGTGTGACATATTATCATGCGCAGGAGTGAGAGGAGGGGTTTGCTTCTCGCACCAGGATCCCACGAAGATACTAATCCCAATAGAAACCTATTTACATATAAGGGCAAAAACCTCTCTCGGTGGCCAACATATCATCATCTTGCCCTGGCAGGCAATGTAGCATGTGAGTGTAACTGGGCTGTGCCAAGTGGCTGGGTGGGAATAGGCTATTCCATGTCTCACCCAACTTCTCATAAACAGCAGACATATTTATAGACTGGAGTTCAGTTACAGGCAGATATTGCACAACGTTAAGCGGCAGCAATTTGTTCAGTAAATAAGCCAGCCCTATAGTACACACCCTGAGTGTCCTACAGCTCTGCCAACTACACGTGGTTGTAGGGAAGCAAGCAATGAACACTGACCAGGGGACTACAAAGGCCCTATCCTATAAGGCATGTCACATCTGTGACACATCTGTATATAAGCGCAGTGTGCATGGAGAGTATTGTGAGCGCTGAAAGGTGCCGTTCCCCCGGGGCGGTTAGTGTAAGATTTCTGCGCAGTACCGCGCAGTAAGATGTCTGTTTTCACTTCTCTAAAAAAAATTCACTGCTCTTTGATTTTTTAAACTGTACATTTTTAGTCCCCCCCCAAAATACCTTAATAAATGCGGGTGCTAAGCGACCCTTACTTAGTGACACGAGTAGGAGAACCTGGTTCAAATCCCAGTGTCAGCTGCTATCACTGTATCTCCCTGTGCCTCAGGCACCACAAAAATAGATTGTAAGCTCTACGGGTCAGGAACATGTGCCTGCCAAATGTATCTGTACAGCACTGCGCACACTGGCCGCGTTTTACAAGAAAAAAACTGATAATTATTACTGCCCCACCACCCCACGCCTCTGGGACGCCCTTCCCCTCAATATCCGACTGGCACCCTCTCTATCCACCTTTAATACCCACCTTAGAACACACCTCTGTAACGCAGCATATGAGTAGCTCTGTGGCTGATACTATACACCTCATACATAAACCCCCAGCCCCTTGCAGATGCACTTACCAGAACGCCCTCCATACATACATACATACATTCATTATTATTATTATGTAAACAAAAAAGGGGGGGAAAAATATCCCACAAAAAGCACTCAGGTATACAAAAGTATATACATTTATTAATAAATACATCAAAATGAACACACAAAAGGTAAAACAATCTCTAGTACCTCCTGAGTAAATACGTGATCCAGCGAGTACCCCTGAATGAAATAAGGCCACTCTATAATGCAAAAATAAAGCATTAAAGTAATATATAAATAGCAAGATGAGGCTGATGAGGCATGCAATCAGCCTCCCACCTCCAAGACCAGCCGCTCTGAGAAGAATACTGGTGGAACAACAGAACCCTCAATTTGCAGCCAAACACATGTATATGTATACAGTATGTATACCAGGGGTACAGGGGAAACTGGTTAGGAATGAAATAACAGCAATGAAAACCATGCGGTTTGTGTCAGGCATATAGAATAAGATCAACACATATAATGAACCCCCGGGTAGGGGCAGTCCGTAAATGTAAGTTCATGAGAGCCGCTCCATTGACAGGCATGTGTAAGATCCCTTATGTAATATAAAGAGTAAAGGTTCTCAAGCACGGCTGAGCCGATATTTAGCAACCGCTGCAAGCAGAGCCGCTGGAAGTATGCGGACAACGGCAACCGCTGAATCGCTGCTGAACACCAGGTATCCACGAAGAGGTAAGTGCAAGAGACACAGAGGTACTGTGAGAGCACAAACAGAGGAACACGCCCCGACGTACGTTTCGGCAACCGCTTTGTCCGGGGGATTAGGGAGGAGGCAGGCACTCTGTCTGTTTATGTCGCTTCCCCCATGACATTGGACCAATTAAAAGCATTGTGCGCTGAACCGGCGCCGCGGATTCGGCAGTCCGATAACCAAGCCGCACACTGTTGTACTTGACATTTGCTGTGCGATTTGTTCATATATTATCTGAATATGAAACAAAAAATATAAATGACACATATGCAAAGGGAAGGCACAGGGCACATAATTATAGTGGGATTATATCCTAAAACACTAACGCTAACATTGTTCTTATACACACTGTATTAGAGAAGCAGCCTCCGTTTGGAGTGGAAACAGCACACACTGAGACCAGTATAATGATATAGTTCCCTATGTCAGTAATTAACTTCAAATTACTTATACAATGGACGGATATTAATAAATCAATCCATTAAAAGTAATGTATTCCTCCTGAGTTAATGTGACTACAAAAGTGTAAGCACTGTGCTATTATTGCGCACTCAAATAATAAGGTGATTAGTTAAATGTTTTTAAAATAACTTTAACACACAAAATAACAAATGGACAAATAATAATCAAAATATCTGTGCTATATAGTCACCGAGTCTCTGTCTTTACAGCATATAGCAGTTATCACATTTGCTTACAACACAATTAATGGTATGCCAAAGATTGATCATATTCTTTGCAGCAGAAATAACCAGTCTAAAATAATGAAAATACTTAACAAAGTTATTGCAATATGGCGTAAAAAGGGATGAAATCACAAAAACATGGCAATGTATTCATTCATACCCTGTGGCAGACGTGTACCTAGCTTAATAATCCAACGGAATTCCCGTTGCAGCAGTGCCCTCTCCAGATCTCCCCCACCAATGCCTAGAAAGAAATGATCACTTGCAAAAACTCTGAAGAGACTTGGACCGGAACTGTGTCTCAGTGTCTTGCAACTGTAGTAAATTTTATCCCCGTTTGTTGATCTCGTTCAGTATTTTTAACATTTCTGACATGTTCTAAGACACGAAAGCGTAACTCTCGTATCGTCATTCCAATGTAAATCATCAAGCATGGGCACGTCAAGTAATAAACCACTGCCTTTGATTTACAATTAAGTGCAGTGCGAATCTCATACCTTATTGCACGTTTGGAGTTAAAAAAGCTCTAAAGTGGATTGCATGTATTGACATACCGAACAGGATCGATATAGGGAGAAACCTTTACGTGTCTCTCGAGACAAAAAATTAGGGGGCCTGCTGATGTTGTGATGACTACGCACAAGTTTATCCAACAAATTTTGTGCTCTTCGACTCACCATATTGACTGAATCGCCCAAAACCTTCTGTAGGTCTGGATCTGTAGTCAGTGTATGCCAATGTTTTTGTATAGCTTGTCTATATTTTGACCAGTTCCGGTCAAAGGTTCCAATGAACCTGATGGTTTTGTCCTTTTTCTTTTAATCCTCCACTCCAGTTGCCAACAGTGAAGTCCGCGATCTCGACTTACTGATGTTTCTGCCTCTTTTAATTACAGATTTATGGTATCCTCAATCCTGAAATCGTGAAATCATTTCATTAGCTCTGATATTAAATGTGTGTTCTGTGGAGCAATTTATTTTTAGCCTGAAAAACTCCCCAACGGGTTCTCCCTTAATCTGGTGGGCAGGATGTTCACTTAATGCATGGAGTATTGAGTTGGTCGCAGTGTTTTTGCGATGTATATCAGTCTCAACACTCCCATCATGATCGATATTTATCCTAAGGTCTAAAAATTCAACCCCGTCATGACTGATTGTACTCGTCAATTTGATATTTAACTAATTATGGTTAAGGTTATCGTCAAACATCTGGAGAGCTGGTAAGGGCCCATCCCAAAGTATTAAGATGTCGTCAATGAACCTTAACCATAATAAAACATGCTGCATAACAGGATTGGTATCCTCCTGAAAGACTATCTCCCTCTCCCAGTGTCCGAGAAAGAGATTTGCATAGCAGGGCGCACACGTTGCACCCATCGCCGTTATCCTGATCTGTAAATAAAATTGACACTTAGGGAACGTCCGATGAAATCCGTCAATCGGAAGAAACGCGTAGGGCACGTGGTTTCAAGGAGCTACGTTTGGTGGAATAGCTCGTGCGTCTGCTGCCAGGAGAGGGAGGATGTTCCCTGAGCCACACACAGCATCTAATGCTGGAACAACAGACTGTATACCTGAATTTCCGGAGGGACATCTGACTGTGTTGCACCGGTAGCTGTGAGGTCTGATGTACTGAAGTAAACATTCGGCGAGCAGCTACTTGTTGGCGCATGGGTTTACCCATACAATGCTTAATTTGCATTGACAAATTGTGAGTGTGCATTTGTCTTGTGATTTTTTATTAAAATTTTGTTACCAGATTTTGCACATGGATCGGGCCCTTTTTCTCTTGTTTCTCCAATAGAATTTGCTGGGAGGTTGCTGACCCCAAAGAAGAAGCTGACCGGACATTGTAATCTCCATACAAAATCATCAACTTTTTTGTGGAAAACACATAATTTTTTTTTTTTTAGTCAATTTTGTATACGTTTTTTTGATTTTTGATTTTTTATATTTTATTTTTTAACATTTTCATTTTTTGGTTAATACATTTCACCTAATTATATTATATTTTGATAATCATATTTTTTCGTGTTTTTTGCAATAATAGTTCATCATTCATAATTTTTTATTCAATACATTTTTTTAACACACTATAAATATACATATACAATTTTTACATTTTTTATATTTTACACACACTCACCATCATTACTTATGACCACCATCTGAGTTCCTATATATATTTTATAACAATACATCTTTACAATTGTTTTATACGGGTCATCTGTGCTAACATTTGTTGCGGTCTGTTTGTTGTCAGGAGTTTACTGTGGGGCTAGTGCACAGCCAGGCGCTGTTGAATCTTTCAATTAGTATATATATAGTATTAGTATATAGTATATATTAGTATATATATATATATTTCTGTATTCATTATTCCTTTCTTATCTAAATTATTACTTTTTACAGGTGGGGCCTGCTATGTCCTGGACCATGAGGGAGTGACCCTTCCCATTTCTCCAATACTGTATCCCCAGGAGTGGAAGCAAACTCTGGATAACCTTTCAATTTGGCACCCAGCACCTAGCCAGTTAGGATACCCCCGTATACCCTGTTTCAGTGAGTATAGCTCTGATTTGTGATGTTGTGCGGTGCTTGTTGGCTCCGGCTGGAATAAATAGTTTATTGAACGGCTGTGTCCTGTCTGCTGCCTGGATCCCAGTGACAAGTTCTGATCTTCCGTGACAGAAGGTTTTTTCGGCAACTTCTTTCTTTCCTTATCCGATCTCCTGTCCCTTCCCCTTGTGCTTCTGCTCCTACCCTCTTTATATCACGGGAACAGTGACAGGATTTCCACAAATTCACCACACCAGATCTTTATTTATTTATGTATAACATGTTTTACCAGGAAGTGATACATTAAGAGTTACCTCTCATTTTCAAGTACTGATTCTGAAGTACTACACTGGTCACCTTCAAAAATCCTCCATTTACAGTACCACACCTCTGTCACCTATCCTTCAACCAGTGTGTTATTTATTTAGGATCCATTCCTCAGCATTGCAACGTGTTTACCAGTCTTCTGTGGGACAGTGTCACAGGCCTCACTAACATCTAGGTTAGCTACATCTGCAGTCCCACCCTGGTCTACCTTAGTAAACCATTAAAAAAAACCTTTGTTTGACATGATCTCCCCCAGTAAATCCATGAAGTCCCGGAGTTTAGATATTCTACAATTCTTTCAGCATGGTTTCCATTCATTTCCCCACTGCGGACGTGAGGCTCACAGGCCTGCAGTTACCTGCCTCCTCCCTCCTTACACTGTGGTGAAGTTAGACTACAATTGCTCTTCACTGGTCATCGGGAACTACACCTGTTAGGAGTGACTGGTCAAAGAGATGTGTTAATGGTGTTGCCAGCACACGCCTACGCTCTTTTAATATCCTTTGATGCAGACCGTCTGGATGCACTTTCGGTATTGAAAGTTCCAGAAGGACTTTCTCTTCTGCAAATTGTCTTGTGTCCGCCTTCTTTACCTTTATATTCTTGTTATTCAACTGTGGTCCCTCCATTTCCCTTCAGCTATATAGAATGAGCAAAAATAATTATGAAGGTGCAGGGCCGCCAACAGAAATCTTGGGGCCCAGGACAAGTTAAAGGACATGGGGCCACCTGTTAATCCCCCCAACCTCCCTCCTCGTTAAACCCCCCACCCACCCCCGGGGGGGGGGGTGAGATATGGGATGGGGGGTAGGGCGGGGGAGGGAAGGAGATAAGGGTCTGGAGGGGATACTTATGTACATGAGGGAGAAGGCAGTTGTGTGCCCTGGAGAGGGGCGGGGGTGTGGAGGAGGGGGGAGGGAGGCAGAGGGGCACTTCATCACTGTCGCGCCACCGCTGGAGACTCAGTTGCCGGCTGTATCGCCAATAAGGTAATTTTAGCGGTTAAGAAAGGGGGTTAAGGCTGGGGGTTTAGGGTTGGGGATTAGGGTAAGGGGTTAAGGTTTTAAGGGTAGGGGGTAGCGTTAGTATTAGGGGTTTTTAGGGTAAGATAAGGGGCTTCATTAAGTGGTGCAGAGAGACGTCCCCGCGGTGAGGTGAGTGGCGGCTAAATGCCGGTGACCAAACGTCCTAGGAAGGGAGAGAGGGGGAGGATAGAGAATGGGGGGAGGAGAGAGCAGAGGAAGGGTGAGGGGGAGAAGGAAAATGGGGAGGGGCGAGTGGGAGAGAAATGGGGAAGAGATGAGGGAGGGTAGAGGGGGAGGAGAGAGAGATGGGGGAGGGTAGAGGGGAGGAGAGAGTGGTAGAGAGCGAGAGTAAGGAAAGAGAAAGTAGGGTTTAGAGAGAGAGGGAAGGAGAGCGAGAGGGTGGATGGTGGAGAGAGTCGGAAGAGAGAAAAAGAGTGGGATAAGGAAAGGGGGAGAGAGTGGGAGGAGACGGGGAGATAGAGGAGGGAGAGCGAGGGGGAGATATGAGGGGGAGAGAGGGGAGAGAAAAAGATGGGTAGAGAGAAAGGGGGGAAGGAGAGAGAGGGAGAGGGGGGAAGAGGGAGAGAGGAGATGGTGGGAGAGCTCAGCCACGACTTCCCAGGCTGGCAGGATATCCCCCGCTGGGCACGGCACTGCAGTGTCTGGGTGAACAGCAAAATTCTCAGCTTTTCGGGCAGGGATCCGGCTTAACATTTATTATGCTGGTCCCCGAGCTCCTTTCCATCACACCTTCCCATTTTAAGCCAAGAGCTCTGGGGCAAGACCATGGTATCTGGTAGCAGTGAAACAACAAAATAAGGAGCAACGAATATATGATACTAGCTTTTGTACCCGGCTTCGCCCGGGGAGCTGCTGCCACATCTCCCCGCGCTGCTGCCACATCTCCCCGCGCTGCCGCCACATCTCCCCGCGCTGCTGCCACATCTCCCTGCGCTGTTGCCACATCTCCCCGTGCTGCTGCCACATCTCCCAGTGCTGCTGCCACATCTCCCCGCGCTGCTGCCACATCTCCCTGCGCTGCCGCCACATCTCCCCGCGCTGCCGCCACATCTCCCTGCGCTGCTGCCACATCTCCCAGTGCTGCTGCCACATCTCCCAGTGCTGCTGCCACATCTCCCTGCTCTGCTGCCACATCTCCCCGCGCTGCTGCCACATCTCCCCGCGCTGCTGCCACATCTCCCCGCGCTGCTGCCACATCTCCCCGCGCTGCTGCCACATCTCCCCGCGCTGCTGCCACATCTCCCCGCGCTGCTGCCACATCTCCCCGCGCTGCTGCCACATCTCCCCGTGCTGCTGCCACATCTCCCCGCGCTGCTGCCACATGTTCCCGCGCTGCTGCCACATCTCCCCGCGCTGCTGCCACATCTCCCCGCGCTGCTGCCACATCTCCCCGCGCTGCCGCTACATCTCCCCGCGCTGCCGCCACAACTCCCTGAGCTGCTGCCACATCTCCCCGCGCTGCTGCCACATCTCCCCGCGCTGCCGCCACAACTCCCTGAGCTGCTGCCACATCTCCCTGCGCTACTGCCACATCTCCCCGCGCTGCTGCCACATCTCCCTGCGCTGCCGCCACATCTCCCCGCGCTGCCGCCACATCTCCCTGCGCTGCTGCCACATCTCCCAGTGCTGCTGCCACATCTCCCAGTGCTGCTGCCACATCTCCCAGTGCTGCTGCCACATCTCCCTGCTCTGCTGCCACATCTCCCCGCGCTGCTGCCACATCTCCCCGCGCTGCTGCCACATCTCCCCGCGCTGCTGCCACATCTCCCCGCGCTGCTGCCACATCTCCCCGCGCTGCTGCCACATCTCCCCGCGCTGCTGCCACATCTCCCCGCGCTGCTGCCACATCTCCCCGTGCTGCTGCCACATCTCCCCGCGCTGCTGCCACATCTTCCCGCGCTGCTGCCACATCTCCCCGGCTGCTGCCACATCTCCCCGCGCTGCTGCCACATCTCCCCGCGCTGCTGCCACATCTCCCCGCGCTGCTGCCACATCTCCCCGCGCTGCTGCCACATCTCCCCGCGCTGCTGCCACATCTCCCCGTGCTGCTGCCACATCTCCCCGCGCTGCTGCCACATCTTCCCGCGCTGCTGCCACATCTCCCCGCGCTGCTGCCACATCTCCCCGCGCTGCTGCCACATCTCCCCGCTCTGCCGCCACAACTCCCTGAGCTGCTGCCACATCTCCCCGCGCTGCTGCCACATCTCCCCGCGCTGCTGCCACATCTCCCCGCGCTGCCACCACATCTCCCCGCGCTACTGCCACATCTTCCCGTGCTGCTGCCAATTCTCCCCGCGCTGCTGCCACATCTCCCTGCGCTGCTGCCACATCTCCCCGCGCTGCTGCCACATCTTCCCGCGCTGCTGCCACATCTCCCCGCGCTGCTGCCAATTCTCCCCGCGCTGCTGCCACATCTCCCCGCGCTGCCGCCACATCTCCCCGCGCTGTTGCCACATCTCCCCGCGCTGCTGCCACATCTCCCCGCGCTGCTGCCACATCTCTCCGTGCTGCTGCCACATCTCCCCGTGCTGCTGCCACATCTCCCCTCGCTGCTGCCACATCACCCCGCGCTGCTGCCACATCTCCCCGCGCTGCTGCCACATTTCCCCGCGCTGCTGCCACATCTCCCCGCGCTGCTGCCACATCTCCCCGCGCTGCTGCCACATCTCCCCGCGCTGCTGCCACATCTCCCCGTGCTGCTGCCACATCTCCCCGCGCATGCCGCCACATCTTCCCGCGCTGCTGCCACATCTCCCTGCGCTGCTGCCACATCTCCCCGCGCTGCTGCCACATCTCCCCGCGCTGCTGCCACATCTCCCCTCGCTGCTGCCACATCACCCCGCGCTGCTGCCACATCTCCCCGCGCTGTTGCCACATTTCCCCGCGCTGCTGCCACATCTCCCCGCGCTGCTGCCACATCTCCCCGCGCTGCTGCCACATCTCCCCGCGCTGCTGCCACATCTCCCCGCGCTGCCGCCACATCTTCCCGCGCTGCTGCCACATCTCCCCGCGCTGCTGCCACATCTCCCCGCGCTGCTGCCACATCTCCCCGCGCTGCTGCCACATCTCCCCGCGCTGCTGCCACATCTCCCCGCGCTGCTGCCACATCTCCCCGCGCTGCTGCCACATCTTCCCGCGCTGCTGCAAATTCTCCCCGCGCTGCTGCCACATCTCCCTGCGCTGCCGCCACATCTCCCCGCGCTGTTGCCACATCTCCCCGCGCTGCTGCCACATCTCCCCGCGCTGCTGCCACATCTCCCCGCGCTGCTGCCACATCTCCCCGCGCTGCTGCCACATCTCCCCGCGCTGCTGCCACATCTCCCCGCGCTGCTGCCACATCTCCCCGCGCTGCTGCCACATCTCCCCGCGCTGCTGCCACATCTCCCCGCGCTGCTGCCACATCTCCCCGCGCTGCTGCCACATCTCCCCGCGCTGCTGCCACATCTCCCCGCGCTGCTGCCACATCTTCCCGCGCTGCTGCCACATCTCCCCGCGCTGCTGCCACATCTCCCCGCGCTGCTGCCAAATCTCCCCGCGCTGCTGCCACATCTCCCCGCGCTGCTGCCACATCTCCCCGCGCTGCTGCCACATCTCCCCGCGCTGCCGCCACATCTTCCCGCGCTGCCGCCACATCTCCCCGCGCTGCTGCCACATCTCCCCGCGCTGCTGCCACATCTCCCCGCGCTGCTGCCACATCTCCCCTCGCTGCTGCCACATCACCCCGCGCTGCTGCCACATCTCCCCGCGCTGCTGCCACATCTCCCCTCGCTGCTGCCACATCACCCCGCGCTGCTGCCACATCTCCCCGCGCTGCTGCCACATTTCCCCGCGCTGCTGCCACATCTCCCCGCGCTGCTGCCACATCTCCCCGCGCTGCTGCCACATCTCCCCGCGCTGCTGCCACATCTCCCCGCGCTGCCGCCACATCTTCCCGCGCTGCCGCTACATCTCCCCGCGCTGCTGCCACATCTCCCCGCGCTGCTGCCACATCTCCCCGCGCTGCTGCCACATCTCCCCGCGCTGCTGCCACATCTCCCCTCGCTGCTGCCACATCACCCCGCGCTGCTGCCACATCTCCCCGCGCTGCTGCCACATTTCCCCGCGCTGCTGCCACATCTCCCCGCGCTGCTGCCACATCTCCCCGCGCTGCTGCCACATCTCCCCGCGCTGCCGCCACATCTTCCCGCGCTGCTGCCACATCTCCCCGCGCTGCTGCCACATCTCCCCGCGCTGCTGCCACATCTCCCCGCGCTGCTGCCACATCTCCCCGCGCTGCTGCCACATTTCCCCGCGCTGCTGCCACATCTCCCCGCGCTGCTGCCACATCTCCCCGCGCTGCTGCCACATCTCCCCGCGCTGCTGCCACATCTCCCCGCGCTGCTACAACATCTCCCCGCGCTGCTGCCACATCTCCCCGCGCTGCCGCCACAACTCCCTGAGCTGCTGCCACATCTCCCTGCGCTGCTGCCACATCTCCCCGCGCTGCTGCCACATCTCCCTGCGCTGCCGCCACAACTCCCTGAGCTGCTGCCACATCTCCCTGCGCTGCTGCCACATCTCCCCGCGCTGCCGCCACATCTCCCCGCGCTGCTGCCACATCTTCCCGCGCTGCTGCCAATTCTCCCCGCGCTGCTGCCACATCTCCCTGCGCTGCCGCCACAACTCCCTGAGCTGCTGCCACATCTCCCTGCGCTGCTGCCACATCTCCCCGCGCTGCTGCCACATCTCCCCGCGCTGCTGCCACATCTTCCCGCGCTGCTGCCACATCTCCCCGCGCTGCTGCCAATTCTCCCCGCGCTGCTGCCACATCTCCCTGCGCTGTCGCCACATCTCCCCGCGCTGTTGCCACATCTCCCCGCGCTGCTGCCACATCTCTCCGTGCTGCCGCCACATCTCCCCGCGCTGTTGCCACATCTCCCCGCGCTGCTGCCACATCTCTCCGTGCTGCTGCCACATCTTCCCGCGCTGCTGCCACATCTCCCCGCGCTGCTGCCAATTCTCCCCGCGCTGCTGCCACATCTCCCTGCGCTGCCGCCACATCTCTCCGTGCTGCTGCCACATCTCCCCGTGCTGCTGCCACATCTCCCCTCGCTGCTGCCACATCTCCCCGCGCTGCTGCCACATCTCCCTGCGCTGCTGCCACATCTCCCTGCGCTGCTGCCACATCTCCCCGCGCTGCTGCCACATCTCCCCGCGCTGCTGCCACATCTTCCCGCGCTGCCGCCACATCTCCCTGCGCTGCTGCCACATCTCCCTGCGCTGCTGCCACATCTCCCTGCGCTGCTGTCACATCTCCCCGCGCTGCTGCCACATCTCCCCGCGCTGCTGCCACATCTCCCCGCGCTGCTGCCACATCTCCCCGCGCTGCTGCCACATCTCCCCGCGCTGCTGCCACATCTCCCAAAATCTGCTGCCACATCTCCCCGTGCTGCTGCCACATCTCCCTGCGCTGCTGCCACATCTCCCCGCGATGCTGCCACATCTCCCTGCGCTGCTGCCACATCTCCCTGCGCTGCTGCCACATCTCCCTGCGCTGCTGTCACATCTCCCCGCGCTGCTGCCACATCTCCCTGCGCTGCTGCCACATCTCCCCGCGATGCTGCCACATCTCCCTGCGCTGCTGCCACATCTCCCAAAATCTGCTGCCACATCTCCCCGCGCTGCTGCCACATCTCCCCGCGCTGCTGCCACATCTCCCCGCGCTGCTGCCACATCTCCCAAAATCTGCTGCCACATCTCCCCGTGCTGCTGCCACATCTCCCCGCGCTGCTGCCACATCTCCCCGCGCTGCTGCCACATCTCCCAAAATCTGCTGCCACATCTCCCCGTGCTGCTGCCACATCTCCCTGCGCTGCTGCCACATCTCCCCGCGCTGCTGCCACATCTCCCAAAATCTGCTGCCACATCTCCCTGTGCTGCTGCCACATCTTCCCGCGCTGCTGCCACATCTCCCCGCGCTGCTGCAACATCTCCCCGCGCTGCTGCCACATCTCCCCGTGCTGCTGCCACATCTCCCCGCGCTGCTGCCACATCTCCCCGCGCTGCTGCCACATCTCCCCGCGCTGCTGCCACATCTCCCCGCGCTGCTGCCACATCTCCCAGTGCTGCCGCCACATCTCCCCGCGCTGCTGCCACATCTTCCCGCGCTGCTGCCACATCTTCCCGCGCTGCTGCCACATCTCCCCGCGCTGCTGCCACATCTCCCCGCGCTGCTGCCACATCTCCCCGCGCTGCTGCCACATCTTCCCGCGCTGCTGCCACATCTCCCCGCGCTGCCGCAACATCTCCCCGCGCTGCTGCCACATCTCCCCGTGCTGCCGCCACATCTCCCCGCGCTGCTGCCACATCTCCCCGTGCTGCTGCCACATCTCCCCGCGCTGCTGCCACATCTCCCCGTGCTGCCGCCACATCTCCCTGCGCTGTTGCCACATCTCCCTGCGCTGTTGCCACATCTCCCCGCGCTGCTGCCACATCTCCCCGCGCTGCTGCCACATCTCCCAAAATCTGCTGCCACATCTCCCCGTGCTGCTGCCACATCTCCCCGCGCTGCTGCCACATCTCCCCGCACTGCTGCCACATCTCCCAAAATCTGCTGCCACATCTCCCTGCGCTGCTGCCACATGTCCCCGCGCTGCTGCCACATCTCCCAAAATCTGCTGCCACATCTCCCTGTGCTGCTGCCACATCTTCCCGCGCTGCTGCCACATCTCCCCGCGCTGCTGCCACATCTCCCCGCGCTGCTGCCACATCTCCCCGCGCTGCTGCCACATCTCCCCGCGCTGCTGCCACATCTCCCCGCACTGCTGCCACATCTCCCAGTGCTGCCGCCACATCTCCCCGCGCTGCTGCCACATCTTCCCGCGCTGCTGCCACATCTCCCCGCGCTGCTGCCACATCTCCCCGCGCTGCTGCCACAGTTCCCCGCGCTGCTGCCACATCTTCCCGCGCTGCTGCCACATCTCCCCGCGCTGCCGCCACATCTCCCCGCGCTGCTGCCACATCTCCCCGTGTTGCCGCCACATCTCCCTGCGCTGTTGCCACATCTCCCTGCGCTGTTGCCACATCTCCCCGCGCTGTTGCCACATCTCCCCACGCTGCTGCCACATCTCCCCGCGCTGCTGCCACATCTCCCCGCGCTGCTGCCACATCTCCCCGCGCTGCTGCCACATCTCCCCGCGCTGCTGCCACATCTCCCCGCGCTGCTGCCACATCTCCCCGCGCTGCTGCCACATCTCCCCGCGCTGCTGCCACATCTCCCCGCGCTGCTGCCACATCTCCCCGTGCTGCTGCCACATCTCCCCGCGCTGCTGCCACATCTCCCTGCGCTGCTGCCACATCTCCCCGCGCTGCTGCCACATCTTCCCGCGCTGCTGCCACATCTCCCCGCGCTGTTGCCACATCTCCCCGCACTGCTGCCACATCTCCCCGCGCTGCTGCCATATCTCCCCGCGCTGCTGCCACATCTCCCAAAATCTGCTGCCACATCTCCCCGTGCTGCTGCCACATCTCCCTGCGCTGCTGCCACATCTCCCCGCGCTGCTGCCACATCTCCCAAAATCTGCTGCCACATCTCCCCGCACTGCTGCCACATCTCCCCGCGCTGCTGCCACATCTCCCCACGCTGCTGCCACATCTCCCCGTGCTGCTGCCACATCTCCCTGCGCTGCTGCCACATCTCCCCGCGCTGCTGCCACATCTCCCCGCGCTGCTGCCACATCTCCCCGCGCTGCTGCCACATCTCCCCGCGCTGCTGCCACATCTCCCTGCGCTGCTGCCACATCTCCCCGCGCTGCTGCCACATCTCCCAGTGCTGCCGCCACATCTCCCCGCGCTGCTGCCACATCTTCCCGCGCTGCTGCCACATCTCCCCGCGCTGTTGCCACATCTCCCCGCGCTGCTGCCACATGTTCCCGCGCTGCTGCCACATCTCCCTGCTCTGCTGCCACATCTCCCCGCGCTGCTGCCACATCTCCCAAAAGCTGCTGCCACATCTCCCTGCGCTGCTGCCACATCTCCCCGCGCTGCTGCCACATCTCCCTGCGCTGCTGCCACATCTCCCCGTGCTGCTGCCACATCTCCCTGCGCTGCTGCGACATCTCCCTGCGCTGCTGCCACATCTCCCCGCGCTGCTGCCACATCTCCCCGCGCTGCTGCCACATCTCCCCGCGCTGCTGACACATCTCCCTGCGCTGCTGCCACATCTCCCTGTGCTGCTGCCACATCTTCCCGCGCTGCTGCCACATCTCCCCGCGCTGCTGCCACATCTCCCCGTGCTGCTGCCACATCTCCCCGTGCTGCTGCCACATCTCCCCGCGCTGCTGCCACATCTCCCTGCGCTGCTGCCACATCTCCCCGCGCTGCTGCCACATCTCCCCGCGCTGCTGCCACATCTCCCCGCGCTGCTGCCACACCTCCCCGCGCTGCTGCCACATCTCCCTGCGCTGCTGCCACATCTCCCCGCGCTGCTGCCACATCTCCCTGCGCTGCTGCCACATCTCCCCGCGCTGCTGCCACATCTCCCTGCGCTGCTGCCACATCTCCCTGCGCTGCTGCCACATCTCCCCGCGCTGCTGCCACATCTTACCGCGCTGCTGCCACATCTCCCCGCGCTGCTGCCACATCTCCCCGCGCTGCTGTCACATCTCCCAAAAGCTGCTGCCACATCTCCCCGCGCTGCTGCCACATCTCCCCGCGCTGCTGCCACATCTTCCCGCGCTGCTGCCACATCTCCCCGCGCTGTTGCCACATCTCCCCGCGCTGCTGCCACATCTCCCCGCGCTGCTGCCACGTATACTGTTACTCCATAGACTGGAATCCTCTGGGTTCAGGGACTCCTCTTAGACCTGTGGCCCATTGCTGTTTGGGATCGTGGATTGGTTCGAGAGCTTGCGGTAACCATGGGAATTAGAGGGTGAAGACATATGTAAGGTGACAGAGATTCAGGTAAATCCATTAAAGCAAGTCCGATTTTCACAGCTCCTAATCCTGGAAGGAGTCAGAGATCGTATCGGTGTTCAGCTGTATATCCCACGCGCGCAGCTGTTTCTTCACCATAGGCTCTATACTTCCGGGTTCAAAGGTCCCAATAACCCCTGGTTAAAGGGCATCTTGCTTCTACACTCTTACGTGATGAAGCACCATAGCGTGTGAATCGCGTTGTGGTAAGAGCAGCCTTATTGTCCAGTGCAGAAGCTCTCTAAACAGCTCCAAGACCCTAAGAGTGTAGAAGCGAGATGCACTTTTACCTTTGAACCTAGAAGTAGAGAGCCTATGGTGAAGAAACAGCTGCGCGCGCGGGATATACATCTGAACACCGATACGATCTCCGACTCCTTCCAGGATTAGGAGCTGTGAAAATCGGACTTATTTTAATGGACTTACCTGAATCTCTGTCACCTTACATATGTCTTCACCCTCCAATTCCCGTGGTTACCGCGAGCTCTTGAACCAATTCACGATCCCAAGATAAGGTGATATATACAAGGGGGGCAACGTTTCGGGGCCTAAATCGCCCCTTCTTTATGCCCATTCCCACAGACCTTTTGAGTCTGAGGTACTTCCCTTATGCACCTCCAAACACAACCTCTCATCTATATCAATCACTGATATTTGAATATGCTTACAGCATTAACTTGATATATTACATTCAAATAAGGACAATATGCAAAAAATGCCTGTAACACAGAGAAACACCTGACTATTGCACCTCTGTAGTTAACACAGTGTTACATGAGTACTGTATTTAGTCCGCCCTGGATTTCTCAAGACTATGCAGAGCAGTTATATGCTAAATATAGCTGTGTACCAAAGTGGCTATCTCTGGAAAAAAGAGTTTCTATAAGACCCCAATGCTAAACAAAGCTGAACGGCACAACAATTCTGTTAGTCTCAATGTGCTATTAGAGCAAGAACAAAGTAAATAACATTACGAATCCTCAGTGGTTAAGTGCAAAGAGTTGTCAGCTAGTCACCCTCAGACTGCTCAGACGTCTCCAAGACGAAGCGCTGATCCTAGCGTGAAACGCGTTGAGGGGGAGATTGTGGTGTAGCCGTGTGTTCGTGAGGTCCCTAATAAAGTTTTTTCTACAACCCGGACGTGCCCTGAAGTTTGTCACAGGTTGTGGCGCCGGATCCTTTCCTTTCCATGAGATTATACCAAGAGCTGCCGACAAGCAGCATCTTGATTATACCAGGGAGACCGGGCAGAGGAGGTGTGGCGGAGGCGTGGTCGTGAGCAGTTCGCACCCTCGTTGGCTGAACCGCTCACGTGACACGGCCATCGCAAGAGAAAAAGACATTTGGAAGTCTCTTCCCCAGCCGTCCGCTTTGCAGTATGGCGCGCCGCGACCGTCGCCAGTGGTATGAGCAGTTTAATTGGATTTATGCTACTTGTTTTGGCGCCGCTACACAAGACGCCGTGCACGTTTTTAGAAATAATCACGGCATAAGAGATGACCCCGAGTCCTTTGTACTGCCCGTGGGATGAATAGTTCTTTTGAAAGCTCCTTGTACTGTCCCCGAATATATTTGGATATAGTTATCGTATCCCCTCTTAGACACCTGTTTTCTCATGTAAACAAATCTAATTTAGCTAGTTTTTTCTCATAAATCAGATTGTCCATCTCCTTTATTAATTTGGTGGCTCTTCTCTGCACTTTTTCTAGTTCCATAATGTCTTTTCTTAGGATTGGTGCCCAAATTGGACTCCATATTCAAGGTGTGGTTTTACTAATGCTTTATAAAGGGGCATAATTATGTTTACTTCCCTTCTATCCATTGCACGTTTAATGCAAGATAAGATCATGTTTGCCTTTGCAGCTTCTGCATGACTTTGGGCACTATTGCTAAGCCTGCTGTCTACCAGCACTCCTAAATCCTTCTCCATCAAGGATTCCCCCAATATATCTCCATTTAATATGTAAGTTGCCTGTTTATTCTTATTTCCCAAATGCATAACCTTACATTTATCTGAATTAAACCTCATTTGCCATTTACCTGCCCACGTTTCCAGTCTCTCCAAGTCCTTCTGGAGATAAATTACATCCTGCTCTGATTCTATTACCTCACACAATTTAGTATCATCAGCAAAGATGGAGACTATTATATATTATTATTGGAACCGTATCAAAAGCCTTTAAAAAAAAATCTAAGTAGACCACATCAACTGCATTACCCTGGTCTAAATTCGTATTTGTCTCCTCAAAGAAAATAATAAGGTTAGTTTGGTATGACCTATCCTTCATAAATCCATGCTGATTATTATTAATAATTTTGTTATTTATTAGGTATTGCTTAATATTATCCTGTACTAAACCTTTAAGTAGCTTCCCCACTATTGATGTCAGGCTTACAGGTCTGTAATTCCCCGGTTGTGATCTAGCTCCCTTTTAATATATTGGCACCACATCTGCTTTACGCCAATCTTGTGGTACTGAGCCTGTGGAAATGGAGTCCTTGAATATTAAATGTAATGGTTTGGCTATTACTGAGCTTAACTCCTTGAGAACACTTGGATGTATGCCATCGGGGCCAGGTGCCTTATTTACTTTAATTTTATCAAGCCGCCTATGAACTTCTTCCTCAGTTAACCAATTGTTCTTTAATATAGAGGTTGTGGCTTCCTCCTGCGGCACTACTATTGAATTGGTTCTTCCCTGATAAACACAGAAGCAAAGAATGTGTTTAATATGTCTGTTTTTTCCTTATCTCCAATAATCTGCCTGCCCATCTCATACTTAAAGGATCTGTGTAGTCTTTCTATCCTCCAGTACCTGGGAAGTCTCTCCTCCTGCATCTCACTCACTATGCCCTCCCTACTGCCTTTTCTGTTTACTGTTTCCTCACTCCTTTGTGAAAGTCTCTGTTCTCTCCAACTTCCGCACTCCCCACTGCACCATTATTTATACACCTCTCTCCCAACAACTTCTTTACCCCTCAATAAAAAAAACACCCACACAAATCCTCTATTCACACCCTCTATCTACTCCTTCCTGCTGCTGGGGATCTCCCCTAAGCCTGTACCAAGTCACACACCTGATTTCACCCATGCCTCCCTGCCATCTCTTCCCCTGTAAATTGTGTTTACCCTCTCATTTTAATACTGACTAACCTTAAATCTCGCCCCACAAATCAAACATCCCAATAGCCTGCACTCATGGCTAATGTCACACACTCAGTCACTCCTACCACCCATTGTGACCAAGCACTGCCATCTGCAGCACTTATTCCCTCACCTGCGGTCTCTGTAAGTTTCACATCATACCTCTTAGATTGTAAGCTCTTCGGGACAGGGATTTCCTTTCCTATTGTCTGATTTTGATGCACTTATTGTATTATTATAATTCTCTGTACTGTATTCTTTGTGAAGCGCTGAGTACACTTTTGGCGCTATATAAATAAAGACATACAATACAATATTTATTTTTCTAATTTTTTTTGTTATTAAGTGTGGCGGTAGGGAGGGTTTGGCCCGGGATTAACGGGGTTACCCCCCAAGGGCCCCCCCTCTAACCTCGCCAGGGAGACAAGGGGTTAACTGGGCTGAGGCCCAGAACTGTGACTTAACCCTTGCAAAATAACATGAAAATGCTTATTCCCCTGTGTAAATGATGTTGTTGCTGGATCAGGGTCTGCATAACCCACCCACTGGGACTTAAGGGGTTAATGAGCTACAGTTTAAGGAAATCCCACTGTATTATGTCCTTTAAGGAAATCTGGACTTCAAAGGGTTAATTGAAGTTGAATGTGAACAGAGAAGGTTTTAGAACCCCACATGATAGATGCAGATGGGGGAATGCAAGCTTTTGCCTAAATATTGGTTCTCTGTGTTTTAAAACTGCCCTGCAGTTGATTTTGTCCTGGGATTTAAACCCAGGTTGGTGACAAAAGGCAGAATGCCTGTCTTTGTGATGCATGAGGAGCCAAATGGTGCCTCATATGAGTATTCACTGGAAGTGTATATCAACAGAGAGGTGTGATACATCGCCCTGATCAATAGGTAACTGACCTAATTGGTTATGCGAAAAGCAAAAGCCCACTTCAAAAGGTTTATTGACGTGGCCAGTAGGATGCTAAATAGGATATTCTGCTAGATTTGAGCCTGGCTTCCCAGGGGAATTGTTTATGCGGGAAGCAGGCAAAAGGAAGGGAAGGGTTTGTTATTCACACCTTCCAGCAAAAGGTATTCCCCAACAGGATATCGAAAGTGATTAACTTTATTAAATATAAGGATACTATGAGATGTCCTTGGCTGAACCGGCTAAGAATTACATAAGTGTAATGGCGAGAGTAAGCCAATCTTGGGAAGTCTAAACATTGAATATGTAACTGCTGCTAAATGCCAGATATTAATATCTCTATTAATGTTCATATTACAATGTAATTTTTGGTCTTCCTACGAGCGTCAGGTGTCCCAGAATGCAGTAATATATCTCACCTGACTGTATGTATTACGGAGCGGAAGTTATGCAATGATTTGCAGTAAATATGAACTTTTGGTTAAGTCTGAGACCCCCCAGAGTTCTACTGCAGATGTGCCAGCTAGCAGGGGGGCCTGTCCTAAAATGTGTTCCCCCACCAAAGATTGGCTGGAGATAATTGCAAACCAATCCCAGGGTCTTAATGTTACAGATAGAGGGACAAAGGGTTTTTAACCTGCTGTTTCCCATCTATCCTTTGTCTTCATTTTTGGTCGCCATGCAATGTCTTGGGCTGATTGCTGGATGAAACTGCCAGTTCAGATGGGACTGTTTTCATTATTTTCATCTTTTACGTAAGTGTCTATATTTTGCCTGTTATTGTATAATCTGTTGTGTTCACCTTTATCAAGGAATAAAATCACTTTATTATATCTTAAGTCTCGTCCCAGTTCAAACCCAGGTATATATATATATTTATATATATAGTTTTTGGTGTACAATTACAGCCTGTCGCAAGCTCTCGTGACAGGCTTGTAATTAACTGGTGGCAGCTGGCGGGACCGAACTGGACCTGGATTACAGTATTCTGCGGGGTACTGTGATCCAGTGGGAACTTGATGGTAATTGCAAGTTCCTGGGACTAAAGATATTGAACACACAGTGTACAACATATAACACAAGATATGGCACCTCCTCACTGTTCCCCTACTTGTGAGAAGCATTTCCTCCAGAACCAAAGTGCCGGCCATCCGTCTGACTGGAGCCGGGCACTGAGACCAGAGGAGTGCATCAAGTCGGCGCGGGGAGCAGCAGCCAGCAAGGCTGAGAGAGAGACAGCAATCGGTGAGCATGAAACCCGGCAGGCTGAGCAAAGATCCACAGCTGCAGCTGCTGTAACCATCACACCGCCCGGAGAGCAGAGAAGGGACCCAGCTCCGGGACGGCAGAGACTTGTGGAGGGAGCGGGTGGTCTTGCACCAGGAGAGGTATTGGCCGTTGCGGCGGCCAGTCCATTTTACCCAGAATTGCTGGCCCTGATGTTTGCGCAGGGAGAGATGTCCCCGGCTGAGCGGCTCGAGCAGCTGAAGCTGGCGATGATCCGACCCACTTATCCCCTCCCAGAGCCCGGCGCTCAAGCCTCTCCGCTCTGGACTCCATTGCCCCTTGCTGGGGTTAGTCCACCGGCGGCGGAGAAGCTCTGGAATGAGCCCGGCGCTCAGGCAACTCCGCTCTGGACTCCGTTGCCCCTTGCTGGGGTTAGTCCACCGGTGGCGGAGAAGCACCGGCAGCTGCTGCGGCACTGCCAACAAATGGGCCACAATAATGCCCAGTGCCCTGACCGTGCGCGGTCAGGCGAAGAAGCCCCTCAGGGCCAACGCTCACGAGCTGCGGAAAAGATGACCCAGTTAGCGGCATCCTCTGATGGCTCCCGCCCAGCCGGGGCGACAACCCTCCTCGGGACGTCTCCTGGAGAACCTGGACGGGCTGCATCAGCAACAGTGGCGGAGAGCAGCGGCCATCCACCTGATCCCGGCGGAGAACCAGCGGCGGCGGCAGAGAAGACGCCGCCACTCCGGCATCCTGCCGGCGGCAGTTTTATTCGGGGGGGGGACTGGGGTTGCGGGAGGGGGTTATTTTACCAAGTTTGCATGGAGCTGAGTTCCTCCACAAAGACCTGGGACCCTTGTCCTGCACCGTTTTACCTGTACCCAACCCGGGCGCTGTTGCGGCAGCGGCCCGGTGCTGCCCAGCCCAGATGGGGCCAGCGGCGGCCGCTCCAGTCCCCCCGCAATTGGGACCAACGAAGGCGGCGGTCTCTGCGGGGACCAGCAAGGTAAGCCAGACCAAGTCGCAGACTGACTCTGACTTATGTTTCCCTATGACTGTACCCTGTTGTTTCACTCTAGGGGTGACTGGGGGGTGTCAGGAGATAGGGGCACCAGGGGAGGGGAAGGAAGGGCAGCTGGTAGGGCAGTCAGGATTCCCCATTACCCTGGCGGGGCAGCAAGGGGACTCTCAGTTAAGAGCCCCACTGTTGCAGCCTTGCTCTGGGCTGGAGGTATCAGGGGTTGTGGCAAAGTTAGACCACCCCCGGATTACCTGCCAGCCAGGAGCTAAGGTGGGTGCATCTGCACCAGCAACCCTGAGCTCATCCCCGGTAATGGGGAGACAGTGTCAGGGAGATGGCCTCACTCAGGTGTCCCTAGGATCCAGGTTAGGATTAGTTAGGGAGAAACGGAGTGAGGGGAGGCTGCAGGTAGGTAGCCCGCATCAGTTACCAGGGGAGGGGAAGGAAGGGCAGCTTGTAGGGCCGCCAGGCTTCCCCATTACCTGGGCAGAGCAGCAAGGGGACTCTCAGTTAAGAGCCCCACTGTTGCAGCCTTGCTATGGGCTGGAGGTACCAGGGGTTGTGGCACAGTTAGACCACCCCCAGATTACCTGCCAGCCAGGAGCTAAGGTGGGTGCATCTGCACCAGCAACCCTGAGCTCACCTCTGGTAATGGGGGCACAGCTTCAGGGAGAGGGGCTAGCCCCGTTAGCACCCAGCTCTAGGGTAGGATTGCCTGGGAGAGGGTTGGATGGGCCAGTGGGAACCGGGGAGGGAAGGCAGCGAGTGAGCCAGCCAGTTTTCCCCGTTACCCTGGCAAAGCCTCAGGGGGTGTCTCAGATCAGCAACCCCCTGTTGCAGCCTTGCTATGGGCTGGAGGTACCAGGGGTTGTGGCACAGTTAGACCACCCCCAGATTACCTTCCAGCCAAGAGCTAAGGCGGTTGCATCTGGAGAGATGCCCCTGGGCTCATCCCCGGTAATGGGGGGACAGTGTCAGGGAGAGGGCCTCACTCAGGTGTCCCTAGGGTCCAGGCTAGGATTAGCTAGGGAGAAGCGGAGTGAGGGGAGGCTGCAGGTAGGTAGCCAGCAGCATATCTCAGTGAGAGAAGGAGGGCTAGTGGGAGCCAGGGAGGGAAAGCATCAGGTATTGCAGCTAGAGTTTCCCGTTACCCTGGCAGAGCCCCAGGGGGTTTCTCAGATCAGCAACCCCCTGTTGCAGCCTAGCTATGGGCTGGGGGTATCCGGGGCAGTGGCAGGCTTGTGCCACCCCAGGGATACCTGCCAGCCAAGTGCTAAGGCGGTTGCATCTGGGGAGATGCCCCTGAGCTCATCCCTGGTAAGGGGGAGACAAGGTCAGGGAGGTAGGTGCACTCAGGTAGTTCCAGGGTCTGGGTTAGGATTGCCCAGGGAGGAGAGGAGTGCAGGTGGGCTGCAGGGAGGTAAGCAGCAGGCTGAGGTGCTGGGCCTAGGGGAGGCTAGGCAGGGAGGCACCGTGGAGCAGGGGGAGATAGGAGATCAGTGGGGTGTGAGGCAGCTGGCAGAAGCTAGGGATGGGCTAGGTAGGCAGAAGGTCCCTTGTTCTGACTGGCCAGGAGTGACCCCTCTGACAGAAACCCCTGGGTTCCCAAAGGAGAGGCTGTGGGTAGATAGGCAGCCAGGGAGGAGAGTCATGAGTATCGCGGAGCAGCTACAGGGTGGCACAGAGCCAGGGCAGGTAGAGTCCCTACAGAATAGTGACATAACCCTGTCCCAGACTTGGTTGACAGGAAAGCGACGGTCTGTGCTGGATAGCTGGTCTCCTGCAGATGCAGAGACATGCCAGTCTCTGGGCAGTGTGCAGCCTGGACTGCACCGGGGCCCCTTCACCACGGACTTGGTTCCCAAGGCACTGGGTGGGGGGCAGAGGGAGGCAAAGGAGAATGCCCGGCTTTGCAGGAACTGGACTTTACAATCCACTGTGTACTGGTCAATGCCGGAGGACAATTTTGCCAGGCCAATCCCTCAGGACGTATTGAGTGCGTCAAGAGCGCCAGTGGTATCCCAGGGCCATGGGGAGGCCGCTGGGGTACCAGGGGCCCTTGAGCAGGGGAGGTGTGGCGGTAGGGAGGGTTTGGCCCGGGATTAACGGGGTTACCCCCCAAGGGCCCCCCCTCTAACCTCGCCAGGGAGACAAGGGGTTAACTGGGCTGAGGCCCAGAACTGTGACTTAACCCTTGCAAAATAACATGAAAATGCTTATTCCCCTGTGTAAATGATGTTGTTGCTGGATCAGGGTCTGCATAACCCACCCACTGGGACTTAAGGGGTTAATGAGCTACAGTTTAAGGAAATCCCACTGTATTATGTCCTTTAAGGAAATCTGGACTTCAAAGGGTTAATTGAAGTTGAATGTGAACAGAGAAGGTTTTAGAACCCCACATGATAGATGCAGATGGGGGAATGCAAGCTTTTGCCTAAATATTGGTTCTCTGTGTTTTAAAACTGCCCTGCAGTTGATTTTGTCCTGGGATTTAAACCCAGGTTGGTGACAAAAGGCAGAATGCCTGTCTTTGTGATGCATGAGGAGCCAAATGGTGCCTCATATGAGTATTCACTGGAAGTGTATATCAACAGAGAGGTGTGATACATCGCCCTGATCAATAGGTAACTGACCTAATTGGTTATGCGAAAAGCAAAAGCCCACTTCAAAAGGTTTATTGACGTGGCCAGTAGGATGCTAAATAGGATATTCTGCTAGATTTGAGCCTGGCTTCCCAGGGGAATTGTTTATGCGGGAAGCAGGCAAAAGGAAGGGAAGGGTTTGTTATTCACACCTTCCAGCAAAAGGTATTCCCCAACAGGATATCGAAAGTGAGTAACTTTATTAAATATAAGGATACTATGAGATGTCCTTGGCTGAACCGGCTAAGAATTACATAAGTGTAATGGCGAGAGTAAGCCAATCTTGGGAAGTCTAAACATTGAATATGTAACTGCTGCTAAATGCCAGATATTAATATCTCTATTAATGTTCATATTACAATGTAATTTTTGGTCTTCCTACGAGCGTCAGGTGTCCCAGAATGCAGTAATATATCTCACCTGACTGTATGTATTACGGAGCGGAAGTTATGCAATGATTTGCAGTAAATATGAACTTTTGGTTAAGTCTGAGACCCCCCAGAGTTCTACTGCAGATGTGCCAGCTAGCAGGGGGGCCTGTCCTAAAATGTGTTCCCCCACCAAAGATTGGCTGGAGATAATTGCAAACCAATCCCAGGGTCTTAATGTTACAGATAGAGGGACAAAGGGTTTTTAACCTGCTGTTTCCCATCTATCCTTTGTCTTCATTTTTGGTCGCCATGCAATGTCTTGGGCTGATTGCTGGATGAAACTGCCAGTTCAGATGGGACTGTTTTCATTATTTTCATCTTTTACGTAAGTGTCTATATTTTGCCTGTTATTGTATAATCTGTTGTGTTCACCTTTATCAAGGAATAAAATCACTTTATTATATCTTAAGTCTCGTCCCAGTTCAAACCCAGGTATATATATATATTTATATATATAGTTTTTGGTGTACAATTACAGCCTGTCGCAAGCTCTCGTGACATTAAGGTACTTAAAGAAGTTTTTAGGGTTGACCTTACTTTCTATTGCAATCCTTTTTTCATTATCCATTTTTGCTCATTTGATTGCCCTTTTGCAATTTTTGTTACATTCCTTATAATTCTGATACGATGTCTCCGTCCCTTCTGACTTCAAGAATCTAAACGCCTTCCTCTTTTTGTCTATTTCCTCCCCTACCTGTTTATTTAGCCACACTGGTTTAGACTTGTTTCTTTTTGATTTATTATATACATTGTATACAATGTAATAAGTGTGCTTTTCTAACAATGTTTTAAAGACTGCCCATTTATCTTCCCTACAAAAACATCATACTAAATTATTCCTTGTCGATTGTTCCTTAGTTTATTAAAATTTGCCTTTCTAAAATGTAAAGTCTTTGTTGAACCCAAGTAATATGGTTAAAACGTGATATTCTGCATTATGAGCAGGTGCAATAACATTGGCTACATCTGTATGTTAATCAGGGCGGATGTTTCCGGGGCTCGATGCAGGGACATGTGGGGGATTTTCGGCTGTTACCCTCTCCAGTAGTTTAACCTGGCGGCATCTCCTCCTGACATCTCCACCTGCATAGTCCAGTCACCGTGGCTTCGCGACGTCAAACGGTGTTGTGTTGCCGTGACAAGGGGACGTCACTATGAGGCGTCACGTTGTCATGGCATCGTGCATGCGCGATCGGCGTATCCGGTTGCTTATGCGCATGCGTAATCGCCGTTTGATGGTCACCCATGCACATTCGCGATCGGAACTTGCCGACCAGGCATGCGCACGAGCAGCCGACAAGTGCCAATTGCGCACGTTCGGTCGGGAAGCGCCGATTGCACATGCGCACGAGCGGCCAGATAATATTTTTAAAACTCCACCCTCTTCACTATCGCCAATATATGTCTGGCTCACAGAAATTTGTCCTGGCGCAGAGTTCCAGAAATGTACTAGCTATTTATATGCATAAAATATGATCTCATTATACTATGGATGGAGATATAGTTAGTAATGACCAAGAAGACGGAAGTGTAATTAAATTGGAGTGAGACAGATAGCAAAGACTGTGGCATCTGTTTCCAAATTGATAAAGAACACCTTTGAGCATGTTCACGTGTGAGTCAGGTCCACAAACCTGCCTTTCCCCAACACTGGCACAGCATCCCGTGCTTCCACTGCTGCAAAGGATTCTGGGTAATGATATGCAAATGAGCACTCGGTGCGTGTTACTGTTAGTCACTGTTTTAATATGAAACTCTCCTCTCTCGGCGTTACCAGCGTGGCCAGATTCCTAAAGGAATTTGTCACGCATGGATGGAGCCTGATCTGGGCGGGGAGTGATACAACAGCAGCACTGAGGTCAGCACAGCTCTGCAGAGATAACGAGACGCTGAGGAAACGACAAGACATTCCTGAACGGACCCTTTTACGATACACCCTAGAAAGATATGTACTCGGTGACTCACCCGGGCTCCAGAATTCAAGGAAGTCTAACAATGAAAACCATTTTACCTTGAACAATAAAGATGATAATTATACCCGTCTTGAGTGTTTGGCTAGAGATGTTGAAGCAGCAATCTGTGCCTATATATTATTATTATTATTACCAGAAACCCTGGTTTGTGCCGCACGGAGACCCTCTGATTTAGCTGTTGTCTTGACAATGGTCACTATCCTATACACGGCATGCCCTCAGTCTTCCCCTGTTTAGCAGGTACAATACATGTGTTTGGGTCCTGTGAGACCAGCTGAACATATTAAACACAAAGTTGTTGGGGTCTATGTATCACCGTAGAGGAACGTGCGTTTTAAGTAGGGTGACTATATTTGTCCGGGCAAAAACCGGGACAAATGTCACGCATGCGCAGTTGCCGCTCACAGACTGCGCATGCTCGAAGAGCGCTTGCCAACCGTGCATGCGCGATCGGCACTTGACGGCTGCGCATGCACGGCCAATGGGATACAAAACTGAGACAGCACCCCAAAAAGTCAGGACAGAGCCCTTAAAACCGGTAAGGTCCCGGCTAAATCAGGACATCTGGTCACCGTAGTTTTGATGCACTGCTCTGGTGTTTTGGAGCAGGGCTGCCGCGTATATAACAATAGTTTATTACATCTGATGCAGAATTTGAGACTTACGCCACTTCAGGTATGGAGGAAATTTGGGGGCAAATAAAAGGAAAAAACAATGGCGCAGACTGTGACCAAAAAAAACTGTAATACATTTCATTATAATCTATGCACTGTGTAAATCCTTCACACCTTCTCCTACCGACACTTCCCATGGATCAAGCTGGGGCATCTCAGACGCGCTATTAGAGAGGGTTGGGGTTCCTTACAATGCATCTGATCTCAGACGCGCTATTAGAGAGGGTTGGGGTTCCTTACAATGAATCTGATTTCAGACGCGCTATTAGAGAGGGTTGGGGTTCCTTACAATGCATCTGATTTCAGACGCGCTATTAGAGAGGGTTGGGGTTCCTTACAATGCATCTGATTTCAGACGCGCTATTAGAGAGGGTTGGGGTTCCTCAGAATTTCATATACTGTCGAGTTCCTTAACAAAAAAAAGAGTGAGACTTTCAATTTAGTAAGTGTCTCCGGTGGGAAATATATTCCTCAAACACATTTTTTCAAATGTCCAAGTAATATAGCGCATATACGGCGAAACGGCTTTAATAACTGTTAATAGCGTCTGCACATTGCTTACTAAAGTGTTACTAACCATGTGGTGCTTAGGTTCTAGTTCATAGACGGCAAACTCCCCTCTCCATTAACCAATCACTGCAGAGGGGATATCATGGACAGGAGTACAACTATTACAGACGCAGATACAGCATAGTACAGGGAGCTACTGGTGAACGAAGCAAGGAATATGGGCAACCAGTGGACCTATAGAAAACACACACACGCGTATGCACACACATGCACACACACAAAGAAATGCAACTTGTAACTCATTTCCAAAACAATAAAGCCTGCCAAATATTTGCTATTAACACGGTTGGATTTGTTTATGAAAATCAATTTGCACTGTTAAAGCCTGCACCAAAGGTTGTCCTCTGGATGGTTAAGTGGGACTGCACCCCTATATAGATCTTATAAAAGATTATACGAGGGTGAGTAGTACTATGTAATCAAAAGGCAATCCAATATTTTGAATGGTAGTTACAAAACAAGTACTAAGAAGCAGTTAAAGCCATCGCAAGATAAGGGTGACGGAGGTGACGGAGGAGAGAGGAATTCTTTAGAGATTTCATGGGAGCGATTGGATTAAAACCACATTCCATTCTAATTGCGTCTCTATCTTTGAGTATCTGTGCACCACGTGCAGGTGACTTTAAGATTGACCTGATCTTCAGCCTCCAGTTACTCCCCTCAATACCCACACAATACACGTGGCTCGTAGTAAAGATGGCTTGTCAGCTGATACAAACAGTCCCTGACCCATAAGCACGGGGTGCTCGCTGGTTTCTCCACCCATTGTCACGTAAGAGTACATGGAGTACCCCATGGCATATCACCACCTCACCTTAACACACCTCATAGGGTTAACTCCAGTCCCCCAGGTCCACCAACTGGTCACGTTATAAGGATATCGCTGCTTCAGCACAGGTGGCTCAACCAGTGGATCAGTCCTAGGAGATAGAGCAACTTCCCTACAGTTGAGCCAAGACTAGCGAGGTCCCCACCATAAAACAGCACGATATCCCGACAAGCTGCGACGCATAAGGGGCAGTGTGAAAGAGGGTAGTGTGAGGGGGGAAGGTGAGTGAGGGGGACAGTGTAGGAGAGGGGGGAGATGTGTGAGAGAGGGGGAGATGTGTGAGAGAGGGTAGTGTGAGGGGGGAAGGTGAGTGAGGGGGACAGTGTAGGAGAGGGGGGAGATGTGTGAGAGAGGGGGAGATGTGTGAGAGAGGGTAGTGTGAGGGGGGAAGGTGAGTGAGGGGGACAGTGTAGGAGAGGGAGATGTGTGAGAGAGGGGGGAGATGTGTGAGAGGGGGAGAGAGAGTGACAGTGTAGGAGAGGGGGAGATGTGTGAGAGAGGGGGGAGATGTGTGAGAGAGGGTAGTGTGAGGGGGGAAGGTGAGTGAGGGGGACAGTGTAGGAGAGGGGGGAGATGTGAGAGAGGGGGGAGATGTGTGAGAGGGGGAGAGAGAGTGACAGTGTAGGAGAGGGGGGAGATGTGTGAGAGAGGGGGAGATGTGTGAGAGAGGGTAGTGTGAGGGGGGAAGGTGAGTGAGGGGGACAGTGTAGGAGAGGGGGGAGATGTGTGAGAGAGGGGGGAGATGTGTGAGAGAGGGGTAGTGTGAGGGGGGAAGGTGAGTGAGGGGGACAGTGTAGGAGAGGGGGGAGATGTGTGAGAGAGGGTAGTGTGAGGGGGGAAGGTGAGTGAGGGGGACAGTGTAGGAGAGGGGGGAGATGTGTGAGAGAGGGGGAGATGTGTGAGAGAGGGGTAGTGTGAGGGGGGGAGGTGAGTGAGGGGGACAGTGTAGGAGATGGGGGAGATGTGTGAGAGAGGGGGAAGATGTGTGAAAGAGGGGGGAGATGTGTGAGAGAGGGGTGAGTGAGGGGGACAGTGTAGGAGAGGGGGGAGATGTGTGAGAGAGGGGGGAGATGTGTGAGAGAGGGGGGAGATGTGTGAGAGAGGGGTAGTGTGAGGGGGGAAGGTGAGTGAGGGGGGCAGTGTAGGAAAGGGGGGAGATATGTGAGAGAGGGGGGAGATGTGTGAGAGAGGGGTAGTGTGAGGGGGGAAGGTGAGTGAGGGGGACAGTGTAGGAGAGGGGGAGATGTGTGAGAGAGGGGGGAGATGTGTGAAAGAGGGGGGAGATGTGTGAGAGAGGGGCGAGTGAGGGGGACAGTGTAGGAGAGGGGGGAGATGTGTGAGAGAGGGGGGAGATGTGTGAAAGAGGGGGGAGATGTGTGAGAGAGGTGTGAGTGAGGGGGACAGTGTAGGAGAGAGGGGAGATGTGTGAGAGAGGGGGACATTGTAGGAGAGGGGAGATGTGCGAGAGAGGGGGGAGATGTGTGAGAGAGGGGGACATTGTAGGAGAGGGGAGATGTGCGAGAGAGGGGGGAGATGTGTGAGAGAGGGGGGAGATGTGTGAGAGAGGGGGACATTGTAGGAGAGGGGAGATGTGCGAGAGAGGGGGGAGATGTGTGAGAGAGGGGAGAGATGTGTGAGAGAGGGATAGTGTAGGAGAGAGAGGAGATGTGTCAGAGAGGGGGACAGTGTAAGAGAGGGAATGGGTTAGAGAGGGGGGAGATGTGTGAGAGAGGGGGACAATGTAGGAGAGGGAATGGGTGAGAGAGGGGGGAGATGTGTGAGAGAAGGGGACATGTGTGAGAGAGGAGGGCATTGTCGGAGAGGAGGGAGATGTGTGTGAGAGGGGGGAGATGTTCCAGAGAGGGGGACATTGTAGGAGACAGGGGAGATGTGTGAGGGGGGAGAGAAGTGTGAGAGAGGGGGAAGAGGTGTGAGAGAGGGGGAAGAGGTGTGAGAGAGGCAGATAGTGTAGGAGAGAGGGGAGATGTGCGAGTGAGTGGGACAGTGTAGGAGAGGGGGGGAGATGTGTGAGAGAGGGGGGATATCTGTACGAGAGGGGGGAGATGTGTGAGAGAGGGGGGAGATTTGTGAGAGAGGGGGAGATGTGTGAGAGAGGGGGGAGATGTGTGAGAGAGTGGGACAGTGTAGGAAAGGGGGGAGATGTGTGAGAGTGGGGGAGGTGTGTGAGAGAGGGGGAGATGTGTGAGAGAGGAGAGCATTGTAGGAGAGGGGGGAGATTTGTGAGAGAGGATGGCATTGTAGGAGAGGGGGGAGATGTGTGAGAGAGGGGGGAGATGTTTCAGAGAGGGAGACACTGTAGGAGACGGGGGAGATGGGCGAGAGAGTGGGGGAGGTGTGAGAGAGGGAGACAGTGTAGGAAAGTGGAGGATGTATGAGAGAGAAGGACAGTGTAGGAGAGGGGGGAAGTGTGAGAGGGGGGACAGTGTAGGAGAGGGGGGATGTGTGAGAGAGGGTGTATGAGAGAGGGAGGAGATGTGTGAGAGAGGGGGACAGTGTAGGAGATTGGAGAGATGTGTGAGAGAGGGGGACAGTGTAGGAGAGGGGGAGATGTGTGTGAGGGGGAGAGAGTGACAGTGTTGGAGAGGGGAGATATGTGTGAGAGAGGGGAGAGATGTGTGAGAGAGGGGGACAGTGTAGGAGAGGGGGGATGTGTGAGAGAGGGAGACAATGTAGGAGAGGGGGGAAGTGTGAGAGGGTGGATGTGTGAGAGAGGGTGTTTAAGAGAGGGAGGAGATGTGTGAGAGAGGGGGACAGTGTAGGAGAGGGGAGAGATGTGTGAGAGAGGGGGACAGTGTAGGAGAGGGGGAGATGTGTGAGAGGGGGAGAGAGAGTGACAGTGTTGGAGAGGGGAGAGATGTGTGAGAGAGGGGAGAGATGTGTGAGAGAGGGGGACAGTGTAGGAGAGGGGGATGTGTGAGAGAGGGAGACAATGTAGGAGAGGGGGAAGTGTGAGAGGGGGGATGTGTGAGAGGGGGGATGTGTGAGAGAGGGTGTTTAAGAGAGGGAGGAGATGTGTGAGAGAGGGGGACAGTGTAGGAGAGGGGAGAGATGTGTGAGAGAGGGGGACATGTGTGAGAGAGGAGGGCATTGTCGGAGAGGAGGGAGATGTGTGTGAGAGGGGGGAGATGTTCCAGAGAGGGGGACATTGTAGGAGACAGGGGAGATGTGTGAGGGGGGAGAGAAGTGTGAGAGAGGGGGAAGAGGTGTGAGAGAGGGGGAAGAGGTGTGAGAGAGGCAGATAGTGTAGGAGAGAGGGGAGATGTGCGAGTGAGTGGGACAGTGTAGGAGAGGGGGGGAGATGTGTGAGAGAGGGGGGAGATCTGTACGAGAGGGGGGAGATGTGTGAGAGAGGGGGGAGATTTGTGAGAGAGGGGGAGATGTGTGAGAGAGGGGGGAGATGTGTGAGAGAGTGGGACAGTGTAGGAAAGGGGGGAGATGTGTGAGAGTGGGGGAGGTGTGTGAGAGAGGGGGAGATGTGTGAGAGAGGAGAGCATTGTAGGAGAGGGGGGGATGTGTGAGAGAGGATGGCATTGTAGGAGAGGGGGGAGATGTGTGAGAGAGGGGGGAGATGTTTCAGAGAGGGAGACACTGTAGGAGACGGGGGAGATGGGCGAGAGAGTGGGGGAGGTGTGAGAGAGGGAGACAGTGTAGGAAAGTGGAGGATGTATGAGAGAGAAGGACAGTGTAGGAGAGGGGGGAAGTGTGAGAGGGGGGACAGTGTAGGAGAGGGGGGATGTGTGAGAGAGGGTGTATGAGAGAGGGAGGAGATGTGTGAGAGAGGGGGACAGTGTAGGAGATTGGAGAGATGTGTGAGAGAGGGGGACAGTGTAGGAGAGGGGGAGATGTGTGTGAGGGGGAGAGAGTGACAGTGTTGGAGAGGGGAGATATGTGTGAGAGAGGGGAGAGATGTGTGAGAGAGGGGGACAGTGTAGGAGAGGGGGGATGTGTGAGAGAGGGAGACAATGTAGGAAAGGGGGGAAGTGTGAGAGGGTGGATGTGTGAGAGAGGGTGTTTAAGAGAGGGAGGAGATGTGTGAGAGAGGGGGACAGTGTAGGAGAGGGGAGAGATGTGTGAGAGAGGGGGACAGTGTAGGAGAGGGGGAGATGTGTGAGAGGGGGAGAGAGAGTGACAGTGTTGGAGAGGGGAGAGATGTGTGAGAGAGGGGAGAGATGTGTGAGAGAGGGGGACAGTGTAGGAGAGGGGGATGTGTGAGAGAGGGAGACAATGTAGGAGAGGGGGAAGTGTGAGAGGGGGGATGTGTGAGAGGGGGGATGTGTGAGAGAGGGTGTTTAAGAGAGGGAGGAGATGTGTGAGAGAGGGGGACAGTGTAGGAGAGGGGAGAGATGTGTGAGAGAGGGGGACAGTGTAGGAGAGGGGGAGATGTGTGAGAGGGGGAGAGAGAGTGACAGTGTTGGAGAGGGGAGAGATGTGTGAGAGAGGGGAGAGATGTGTGAGAGGGGGGATGTGTGAGAAAGGGGGACAGTGTAGGAGAGGGGAGAGATGTGTGAGAGAGGGGGACAGTGTAGGAGAGGGGGAGATGTGTGAGAGAGGGGAGAGATGTGTGAGAGAGGGGGACAGTGTAGGAGAGGGGAGAGATGTGTGAGAGAGGGGGACAGTGTAGGAGAGGGGGGAAGTGTGAGAGAGGGGAGAGATGTGTGAGAGAGGGGGACAGTGTAGGAGAGGGGAGAGATGTGTGAGAGAGGGGGACAGTGTAGGAGAGGGGGAGATGTGTGAGAGAGGGGAGAGATGTGTGAGAGAGGGGGACAGTGTAGGAGAGGGGAGAGATGTGTGAGAGAGGGGGACAGTGTAGGAGAGGGGGAGATGTGTGAGAGAGGGGAGAGATGTGTGAGAGAGGGGGACAGTGTAGGAGAGGGGGAGATGTGTGATAGAGGGGGGAGATGTGTGAGAGGGGGAGAAGTGTGAGAGAGGGGCACAGTGTAGGAAATGGGGGAGATGTGTGAGAGAAGGAGGGTAGTGTGAGGGGGGAAAAGTGTGAGAGAGGGGGACAGTGTAGGAAAGGGGGGATGTCGGAGAGTGGGGGGAGAAGTGTGAGAGAGGGGGAAAGTGTAGGAAAGAGGGTGAGAGAGGGGGGATATGTTTGAGAAAGGGGGAGATGTGCGAGAGGGGGGATGTGTGACAGAGGGGAGATGTGTGAGAGAGGGTGGAAATGGCTGAGAGAGGGGGACAGTGCAGGAGAAGGGGAGAGGTGTGAGAGAGGGGGATATTGAAGGAGAGGGGGGATGTGTGAGAGAGGGGGGAGATGTGTGAGAGGGGGGAAGATGTGTGAGAGGGGGACATTGTATGAGAGGGAGGAATGTGGGAGAGAGGGGGACAGGGTAGGAAAGGGGGGAGAAGTGTGAGAGAGGGGAACATTGTAGGAGAAGGGGGAGATGTGTGAGAGAGGGGGGAGAGGTGTGAGAGAGGGGGAGATGTGTGAGAAAGAGGGAGAGATGTGTGAGAGAGGGGAACATTGTAGGAGAAGGGGGAGATGTGTGAGAGAGGCGGGAGAGGTGTGAGAGAGGGGGAGATGTGTGAGAGGGGGACATTGTAGGAGAGGAGGGGATGTGTGAGAGAGGGGGGAGATGTGTGAGAGAGGGGGACAGTGTGGGAAAGGGGGGATGTGGGAGAGTGGGGGGAGAAGTGTGAGAGAGGGGGAAAGTGTAGGAAAGAGGGTGAGAGAGGGGGGAGATGTGTGAGAAAGGGGAAGATGTGTGACAGAGGGGAGATGTGTGAGAGAGGGTGGAAATGGTCGAGAGAGGGGGACAGTGCAGGAGAAGGGGAGAGGTGTGAGAGAGGGGGGAGATGTGTGAGAGAGGGAGGAGAGGTGTGAAAGAGGGGGAGAGGTGTGAGAGAGGGGGACAGGGTAGGAAAGGGGTGTGTGAGAGAGGGGGAGATGTGTGAGAGAGGGGAACATTGTAGGAGAAGGGGGAGATGTGTGAGAGAGGTGGGAGAGGTGTGAGAGAGGGGGACAGGGTAGGAAAGGGGTGTGAGAGAGAGGGAGATGTGTGAGAGAGGGGAACATTGTAGGAGAAGGGGGAGATGTGTGAGAGAGGGGGGAGAGGTGTGAAAGAGGGGGAGAGGTGTGAGAGAGGGGGACAGGATAGGAAAGTGGTGTGTGAGAGAGGGGGAGATGTGTGAGAGAGGGGAACATTGTAGGAGAAGGAGGAGATGTGTGAGAGAGGGGGGAGAGGTGTGAAAGAGGGGGAGAGGTGTGAGAGAGGGGGAGAGGTGTGAAAGAGGGGGAGAGGTGTGAGAGAGGGGGACAGGATAGGAAAGTGGTGTGTGAGAGAGGGGGAGATGTGTGAGAGAGGGGAACATTGTAGGAGAAGGAGGAGATGTGTGAGAGAGGGGGGAGAGGTGTGAAAGAGGGGGAGAGGTGTGAGAGATGTGGGGACAGTGTAGGAGAGAGAGTGGATATGTGTGGGAGAGGGGGGAGATGTGTGAGAGGGGACAGTGTAGGAGAGGGGAGAGATGTGAGAGAAAGGGGGAGAGTGTAGGAGAGGGGAGAGATGTGTGAGAGAGGGGGGAGATGTGTGAGAGGGGGACAGTGTAGGAGAGGGGGGAAGTGTGAGAGAGGGGGACAGTGGAGGAGAGGGGATAGATGTGTGAAAGAGGGGGGAGATGTGTGAGTGAGGGGGAGATGTGTGAGAGAGGGGGGAATGTGTGAGAGAGGGGGGAGATGTGTGTGAGAGGGGAGATGTGTGAGAGAGGAGGACATTGTAGGAGAGGGGAGAGGTGTGAGAGAGGGGGAGATGTGTGAGAGAGGGATGGAGATGTGTGATGTAGGGGAGAGAAGTGTGAGAGAGAAGGGGATAGTGTAGAAGAGGGGGAATGTGTGAGAGAGGGAGAGGTGTGAGAGAGGGGAACAGTGTAGAAGAGGGGGAATGTGTGAGAAGGGGAGATGTGTGTGAGAGTGGGCAGTGTAGGAAAGGGAGGAGATGTGTGAGAGATGGGGAGATTTGTGAGAGAGGGGGACAGTGTAGGAGAGGGAGAGATGTGTGAGAGATGGGAGAAATGTGTGAGAGAGGGGGATAGTGTAAAGAGATGGGGGAGATGTGTGAGGGAGGGGTGAGAGAGGGGGACAGTGTAGGAGAGAGGGGAGATGTGTGAGTGAGTGAGTGAGTGAGTGGGACAGTGTAGGAGAGGGGGAGATGTGTGAGAGAGGGGGGGGGGAGATGTTTGAGAGAGTGGGGAGACGTGTGAGAGAGGGGGGAGATTTGTGAGAGAGAGGATACGTGTGAAAGAGGGGGACGGTGTAGGAGAGGGGTGAGAAATGTGAGAGATGGGGGGATGTGTGAGAGAGGAGATGTGTGAGAGAGGAGGGCATTGTAGGAGAGGGGGAGATGTGTGAGAGAGGGAGACAGTGTAGGAGAGGGGAGATGTGTGAGAGACGAGGGCATTGTAGGAGAGGGGGAGATGTGTGAGAGAGAGGGGAGATGCTTCAGAGAGGGGGACACTGTAGGAGACGGGGGAGATGGGCGAGAGAGGGAGACAGTGTAGGAGAGGGGGAGATGTGAGAGATAGAGGATAGCGTAGGAGAGAGATGTGTGAGAGAGGGGGACAGTGTAGGAGAGGGGAGAGATGTGTGAGAGAGGGAGACAGTGTAGGAGAGGGGGGAAGTGTGAGAGAGGGAGACAGTGTAGGAGAGGGGGGAAGTGTGAGAGAGGGGGAGATGTGTGAGAGAGGGGGACATTGTAGGAGAGGGGGGAGATGTGTGAGGGAGGGGGTGAGATGTGTGAGAGAGTAGGACCGTGTAGGAGAGGGGAGAGATGTGAGAGACGGGGTGATGTGTGAGAGAGGGGAGAGAAGTGTGAAAGGGGGACAGTGTAGGAAAGGGGGAGATGTATGAGAGTGGGGGAGATGTGTGAGAGAGTGGGGAGATGTGTGAGAGAGGAGGGCATTGTAGGAGAGGGGGAGATGTGTGAGAGAGGGGGACAGTGTAGGAGAGGGGGAGATGTGTGAGAGGGGGAGAGAGAGTGACAGTGTTGGAGAGGGGAGAGATGTGTGAGAGAGGGGAGAGATGTGTGAGAGAGGGGGACAGTGTAGGAGAGGGGGATGTGTGAGAGAGGGAGACAATGTAGGAGAGGGGGAAGTGTGAGAGGGGGGATGTGTGAGAGGGGGGATGTGTGAGAGAGGGTGTTTAAGAGAGGGAGGAGATGTGTGAGAGAGGGGGACAGTGTAGGAGAGGGGAGAGATGTGTGAGAGAGGGGGACAGTGTAGGAGAGGGGGAGATGTGTGAGAGGGGGAGAGAGAGTGACAGTGTTGGAGAGGGGAGAGATGTGTGAGAGAGGGGAGAGATGTGTGAGAGGGGGGATGTGTGAGAAAGGGGGACAGTGTAGGAGAGGGGAGAGATGTGTGAGAGAGGGGGACAGTGTAGGAGAGGGGGAGATGTGTGAGAGAGGGGAGAGATGTGTGAGAGAGGGGGACAGTGTAGGAGAGGGGAGAGATGTGTGAGAGAGGGGGACAGTGTAGGAGAGGGGGGAAGTGTGAGAGAGGGGAGAGATGTGTGAGAGAGGGGGACAGTGTAGGAGAGGGGAGAGATGTGTGAGAGAGGGGGACAGTGTAGGAGAGGGGGAGATGTGTGAGAGAGGGGAGAGATGTGTGAGAGAGGGGGACAGTGTAGGAGAGGGGAGAGATGTGTGAGAGAGGGGGACAGTGTAGGAGAGGGGGAGATGTGTGAGAGAGGGGAGAGATGTGTGAGAGAGGGGGACAGTGTAGGAGAGGGGGAGATGTGTGATAGAGGGGGGAGATGTGTGAGAGGGGGAGAAGTGTGAGAGAGGGGCACAGTGTAGGAAATGGGGGAGATGTGTGAGAGAAGGAGGGTAGTGTGAGGGGGGAAAAGTGTGAGAGAGGGGGACAGTGTAGGAAAGGGGGGATGTCGGAGAGTGGGGGGAGAAGTGTGAGAGAGGGGGAAAGTGTAGGAAAGAGGGTGAGAGAGGGGGGATATGTGTGAGAAAGGGGGAGATGTGCGAGAGGGGGGATGTGTGACAGAGGGGAGATGTGTGAGAGAGGGTGGAAATGGCTGAGAGAGGGGGACAGTGCAGGAGAAGGGGAGAGGTGTGAGAGAGGGGGATATTGAAGGAGAGGGGGGATGTGTGAGAGAGGGGGGAGATGTGTGAGAGGGGGGAAGATGTGTGAGAGGGGGACATTGTATGAGAGGGAGGAATGTGGGAGAGAGGGGGACAGGGTAGGAAAGGGGGGAGAAGTGTGAGAGAGGGGAACATTGTAGGAGAAGGGGGAGATGTGTGAGAGAGGGGGGAGAGGTGTGAGAGAGGGGGAGATGTGTGAGAAAGAGGGAGAGATGTGTGAGAGAGGGGAACATTGTAGGAGAAGGGGGAGATGTGTGAGAGAGGCGGGAGAGGTGTGAGAGAGGGGGAGATGTGTGAGAGGGGGACATTGTAGGAGAGGAGGGGATGTGTGAGAGAGGGGGGAGATGTGTGAGAGAGGGGGACAGTGTGGGAAAGGGGGGATGTGGGAGAGTGGGGGGAGAAGTGTGAGAGAGGGGGAAAGTGTAGGAAAGAGGGTGAGAGAGGGGGGAGATGTGTGAGAAAGGGGAAGATGTGTGACAGAGGGGAGATGTGTGAGAGAGGGTGGAAATGGTCGAGAGAGGGGGACAGTGCAGGAGAAGGGGAGAGGTGTGAGAGAGGGGGGAGATGTGTGAGAGAGGGAGGAGAGGTGTGAAAGAGGGGGAGAGGTGTGAGAGAGGGGGACAGGGTAGGAAAGGGGTGTGTGAGAGAGGGGGAGATGTGTGAGAGAGGGGAACATTGTAGGAGAAGGGGGAGATGTGTGAGAGAGGTGGGAGAGGTGTGAGAGAGGGGGACAGGGTAGGAAAGGGGTGTGAGAGAGAGGGAGATGTGTGAGAGAGGGGAACATTGTAGGAGAAGGGGGAGATGTGTGAGAGAGGGGGGAGAGGTGTGAAAGAGGGGGAGAGGTGTGAGAGAGGGGGACAGGATAGGAAAGTGGTGTGTGAGAGAGGGGGAGATGTGTGAGAGAGGGGAACATTGTAGGAGAAGGAGGAGATGTGTGAGAGAGGGGGGAGAGGTGTGAAAGAGGGGGAGAGGTGTGAGAGAGGGGGAGAGGTGTGAAAGAGGGGGAGAGGTGTGAGAGAGGGGGACAGGATAGGAAAGTGGTGTGTGAGAGAGGGGGAGATGTGTGAGAGAGGGGAACATTGTAGGAGAAGGAGGAGATGTGTGAGAGAGGGGGGAGAGGTGTGAAAGAGGGGGAGAGGTGTGAGAGATGTGGGGACAGTGTAGGAGAGAGAGTGGATATGTGTGGGAGAGGGGGGAGATGTGTGAGAGGGGACAGTGTAGGAGAGGGGAGAGATGTGAGAGAAAGGGGGAGAGTGTAGGAGAGGGGAGAGATGTGTGAGAGAGGGGGGAGATGTGTGAGAGGGGGACAGTGTAGGAGAGGGGGGAAGTGTGAGAGAGGGGGACAGTGGAGGAGAGGGGATAGATGTGTGAAAGAGGGGGGAGATGTGTGAGTGAGGGGGAGATGTGTGAGAGAGGGGGGAATGTGTGAGAGAGGGGGGAGATGTGTGTGAGAGGGGAGATGTGTGAGAGAGGAGGACATTGTAGGAGAGGGGAGAGGTGTGAGAGAGGGGGAGATGTGTGAGAGAGGGATGGAGATGTGTGATGTAGGGGAGAGAAGTGTGAGAGAGAAGGGGATAGTGTAGAAGAGGGGGAATGTGTGAGAGAGGGAGAGGTGTGAGAGAGGGGAACAGTGTAGAAGAGGGGGAATGTGTGAGAAGGGGAGATGTGTGTGAGAGTGGGCAGTGTAGGAAAGGGAGGAGATGTGTGAGAGATGGGGAGATTTGTGAGAGAGGGGGACAGTGTAGGAGAGGGAGAGATGTGTGAGAGATGGGAGAAATGTGTGAGAGAGGGGGATAGTGTAAAGAGATGGGGGAGATGTGTGAGGGAGGGGTGAGAGAGGGGGACAGTGTAGGAGAGAGGGGAGATGTGTGAGTGAGTGAGTGAGTGGGACAGTGTAGGAGAGGGGGGAGATGTGTGAGAGAGGGGGGGGGGAGATGTTTGAGAGAGTGGGGAGACGTGTGAGAGAGGGGGGAGATTTGTGAGAGAGAGGATACGTGTGAAAGAGGGGGACGGTGTAGGAGAGGGGTGAGAAATGTGAGAGATGGGGGGATGTGTGAGAGAGGAGATGTGTGAGAGAGGAGGGCATTGTAGGAGAGGGGGAGATGTGTGAGAGAGGGAGACAGTGTAGGAGAGGGGAGATGTGTGAGAGACGAGGGCATTGTAGGAGAGGGGGAGATGTGTGAGAGAGAGGGGAGATGCTTCAGAGAGGGGGACACTGTAGGAGACGGGGGAGATGGGCGAGAGAGGGAGACAGTGTAGGAGAGGGGGGAGATGTGAGAGATAGAGGATAGCGTAGGAGAGAGATGTGTGAGAGAGGGGGACAGTGTAGGAGAGGGGAGAGATGTGTGAGAGAGGGAGACAGTGTAGGAGAGGGGGGAAGTGTGAGAGAGGGAGACAGTGTAGGAGAGGGGGGAAGTGTGAGAGAGGGGGAGATGTGTGAGAGAGGGGGACATTGTAGGAGAGGGGGGAGATGTGTGAGGGAGGGGGTGAGATGTGTGAGAGAGTAGGACCGTGTAGGAGAGGGGAGAGATGTGAGAGACGGGGTGATGTGTGAGAGAGGGGAGAGAAGTGTGAAAGGGGGACAGTGTAGGAAAGGGGGAGATGTATGAGAGTGGGGGAGATGTGTGAGAGAGTGGGGAGATGTGTGAGAGAGGAGGGCATTGTAGGAGAGGGGGAGATGTGTGAGATAGGGGGGAGATGTTTCAGAGAGGGGGACATTGTAGGAGAGGGGGGAGATGTGTGAGAGAGGGGAGAGATGTGTGAGAGGGGGGACAGTGTAGGAGAGGGGGGGAAGCGTGAGAGGGGGACAGTGTAGGAGAGGGGGATGTGTGAGAGAGGGTGTGTGTGAGAGAGGGAGGAGATGTTTGAGAGGGGGACAGTGTAGGAGAGAGGGAGATGTGTGAGAGGGGGAGAGAGAGTGAGTGTTGGAGAGGGGAGAGATGTGTGAGAGAGGGGCATAGTGTTGGAAAGGGGGAGATCTGTGAGAGAGGGGAGAGATGTGTGAGAGAGGGGTGAGATGTGTGAGAGAGGGGGAGATCTGTGAGGGAGTGGGATATTGTAGGAGAGGGGGAGATGTGTGAGAGGGGGGAGAAGTGTGAGAGAGGGGCATAGTGTAGGAAAGGGGGAGATCTGTGAGAGAGGGGACTGTGATGGCAGATACAATAGATTTGTTCAAAAACAGGTTGGACATCTTTTTAGACGGGAAAGGTATACAGGGATATACCAAATAAGTAACATGGGAAGGATGTTGATCCAGGGATTAATCCGATTGCCAATTCTTGGAGTTAGGAAGGAATTTATTTTTCCCCTTATGAGATATTATTGGATGATATGACTCTGGGGGGTTTTGTTTGCCTTCCTCTGGATCAATAAGTAAGTATATATATAGGATAAAGCAGGCCTGCACAACTCGTAAAGCGAGAAGGGCCGAACTGCTCCAAGGAAAAAAAAATTGGGCCGCACGGGTAAAATCATCATCATCATCATCATCATCATCATCATCATCATCATCATCATCATCATCATCATCTCTCCTCCAGCACCTCTCATCATCATCATCATCATCCTCATATATCTCCTCCAGCACCCCTCATCATCATCCTCATATCTCCCCCAGAACCCCTCACTATCAACCTTTGCGATACTCCCCATCTATCTCTCATACCCCCATCTCCCCCTCACCCACAAACATAATACTCCCTCTCCACATCAAACACACAATACCCCCCTGCACACCACACACATCCCACCCCCCTGCACCTCACATCCTTCTCCCCCCTGCACCTCACACCACTCTCCCCCTGCACCTCACACCACTTTCCCCCCCTGCACCTCACAACACTCTCCCCCCCTGCACCTCACACCACTCTCCCCCCCTGCACCTCACACCACTCTCCCCCCCTGCACCTCACACCACTCTCCCCACCCCTACCTCACACCACTCTCCCCCCTGCACCTCACACCACTCTCCCCCCTGCACCTCACACCACTCTCCCCCCTGCACCTCACACCACTCTCCCCCCCCTGCACCTCACACCACTCTCCCCCCTGCACTTCACACCACTCTCCTCCCCTGCACCTCACACCACTCTTCCCCCCTGCACCTCACATCACTCTCCCCCCTTGTACCTCACATCACTCTCCCCCCTGCACCTCACACCACTCTCCCCCCCCTGCACCTCACACCACTCTCCCCCCTGCACTTCACACCACTCTCCTCCCCTGCACCTCACACCACTCTTCCCCCCTGCACCTCACATCACTCTCCCCCCTTGTACCTCACATCACTCTCTCCCCGTGCACCTCACATCACTCTCTCCTGCACCTCCAATCACCCCTGCACCTCCAATAACCCCTGCACCTCCAATCACCCCCCTGCACCTCCAATCACCCCCCTGCACCTCCAATCACCCCCCTGCACCTCACCCCCTGCACCTCACATCACCCCTCCTGCACCTCACATAACCCCTACTGCACATCACATCCCCTGCACCTCACACCCCTGCCCCTCACCCCCCTGCACCTCCAATGACCCCCCTGCACCTCCAATGACCCCCCTGCACCTCACCTCAATGCACCTCACCCCCCTCCACCTCACCCCCCTGCACCTCACCCCCCTCCACCTCACCCCCCTGCACCTCACCCCCCTGCACCTCACCTCAATGCAACTCACCTCACCTAACCTCACCCCCCTGCACATATCCACGTTCGCAGAAGAGCTCAGCTGGCTGGGACTTCCCCCTCCGTCCCACGTTGTGAGCGGGGGGGGGGGGGCACGCGCGCCAGGACTGCGGGGAATCGCCGCCATTTTTTTTTTTTCTAAGTTTTTTTTTCTCAAAGTTTTTTTTTTTTTTTCAAAGTTTATTTATTTATTTTTTTAAATCTCATCGAGGGCCGCACAGAGAGGCCAGGCGGGCCGCGTGTTGTGCAGCCCTGGGATAAAGTATCTGTTGTCTAAATTTAGCATAGGTTGAACTTGATGGATGTACGTCTTTTTTCAACCTCATCTACTATGTAGCTATGTGACTATGTAAGATGTTTGAGGGAGGGGGGCATTGTAGGAGAGGGGGAGATGTGTGAGAGGGGATGAGATGTGTGAGAGGGGATGAGATGTGTGAGAGGGGATGAGATGTGTGAGAGAAGGGGACAGTGTAGGAGAGGGGGGATGTGTGAGAGAGGGTGTATGAGAGAGGGAGGAGATGTGTGAGAGAAGGGGACAGTGTAGGAGAGGGGGGATGTGTGAGAGAGGGTGTATGAGAGAGGGAGGAGATGTGTGAGAGAAGGGGACAGTGTAGGAGAGGGGGGATGTGTGAGAGGGGATGAGATGTGTGAGAGGGGATGAGATGTGTGAGAGAAGGGGACAGTGTAGGAGAGGGGGGATGTGTGAGAGAGGGTGTATGAGAGAGGGAGGAGATGTGTGAGAGAAGGGGACAGTGTAGGAGAGGGGGGATGTGTGAGAGAGGGTGTATGAGAGAGGGAGGAGATGTGTGAGAGAAGGGGACAGTGTAGGAGAGGGGGGATGTGTGAGAGGGGGGAGATGTGTGAGAGAAGGGGACAGTGTAGGAGAGGGGGGATGTGTGAGAGAGGGTGTATGAGAGAGGGAGGAGATGTGTGAGAGAAGGGGACAGTGTAGGAGAGGGGGGATGTGTGAGAGGGGGGAGATGTGTGAGAGAGGGGGACATTGTAGGTGAGGGGGGTGAGAGAGGAGGAAATGTGTGAGAGAGGGGGACAGTGTGGGAAAGGGGGGTTGTGGGAGAGTGGGGGGTGAAGTGTGAGAGAGGGGGACAGTGTAGGAAAGGGGGGGGGGGTAAGAGAGGGGGGAGATGTGTGAGAAAGGGGGAGATGTGAGAGAGGGGGGATGTGTGAGAGAGGGGGAGATGTGTGACAGAGGGGAGATGTGTGAGAGAGGGTGGAAATGGTCGAGAGAGGGGGACAGTGCAGGAGAAGGGGAGAGGTGTGAAAGAGGGGAATATTGTAGGACAGGGGGGATGTGTGAGAGAGAGGGACAGGGTAGGAAAGGGGGGATGTGTGAGAGAGGGGGACAGGGTAGGAAAGGGGGGAGAAGTGTGAGAAAGAGGGAGAGATGTGTGAGAGAGGGGGACATTGTAGGAGAGGGGGAGGTGTGTGAGAGAGGGGGGAGAGGTGTGAGAGAGGGGGAGAGGTGTGAGAGAGGGGGAAAGTGTAGGAGAGGGGATAGATGTGTGAGAGAGGGGGAGATGTGTGAAAGAGGGGGAGATGCGTGAGAGAGGGATGGAGATGTGTGATGTAGGGGAGAGAAGTGTGAGAGAGAAGGGGATAGTGTAGGAGAGGGGGTAGATGTGTGAGAGAGGGGGAGGTGTGAGAGAGTGGGAGAGGTGTGAGAGAGGGGGACAGTGTAGGAGAGGGGATAGATGTGTGAGAGAGGGGGAGATGTGTGAAAGAGGGGGAGATGTGTGAGAGAGGGGGAGATGTGTGAGAGAGGGGCATTGTAGGAGAGGGGGAGATGTGTAAGAGAGGGGGAGATGTGTGAGAGAGGGGCATTGTAGGAGAGGGGGACAGTGTACAGTAGGAGAGGGGAGAGATGTGTGAGAGAGGGAGACAGTGTAGGAGAGGGGGGCAGTGTGAGAGAGGGAGACAGTGTAGGAGAGGGGGGAAGTGTGAGAGAGGGAGACAGTGTAGGAGAGGGGGAAGTGTGAGAGAGGGGGAGATGTGTGAGAGAGGGGGACATTGTAGGAGAGGGGGGAGATGTGTGAGGGAGGGGGTGAGATGTGTGAGAGAGTAGGACAGTGTAGGAGAGGGGTGAGATGTGAGAGACGGGGTGATGTGTGAGAGAGGGGAGAGAAGTGTGAAAGGGGGACAGTGTAGGAAAGGGGGAGATGTGTGAGAGTGGGGGAGATGTGTGAGAGAGTGGGGAGATGTGTGAGAGAGGAGGGCATTGTAGGAGAGGGGGAGATGTGTGAGATAGGGGGGAGATGTTTCAGAGAGGGGGACATTGTAGGAGAGGGGGGAGATGTGTGAGAGAGGGGAGAGATGTGTGAGAGGGGGGACAGTGTAGGAGAGGGGGGAAGCGTGAGAGGGGGACAGTGTAGGAGAGGGGGATGTGTGAGAGAGGGTGTGTGTGAGAGAGGGAGGAGATGTTTGAGAGGGGGACAGTGTAGGAGAGAGGGAGATGTGTGAGAGGGGGAGAGAGAGTGAGTGTTGGAGAGGGGAGAGATGTGTGAGAGAGGGGAGAGATGTGTGAGAGAGGGGTGATATGTGTGAGAGAGGGCCATAGTGTTGGAAAGGGGGAGATCTGTGAGAGAGGGGAGAGATGTGTGAGAGAGGGGTGAGATGTGTGAGAGAGGGGGAGATCTGTGAGGGAGTGGGATATTGTAGGAGAGGGGGAGATGTGTGAGAGGGGGAGAAGTGTGAGAGAGTGGCATAGTGTAGGAAAGGGGGAGATCTGTGAGAGAGGGGACTGTGATGGCAGATACAATAGATTTGTTCAAAAACAGATTGGACATCTTTTTAGACGGGAAAGGTATACAGGGATATACCAAATAAGTATACATGGGAAGGATGTTGATCCAGGGATTAATCCACTCTCCCCCCCCCCCTGCACCTCACACCACTCTCCCCCCTGCACTTCACACCCCTCTCCTCCCCTGCACCTCACACCACTCTTCCCCCCTGCACCTCACATCACTCTCCCCCCTTGCACCTCACATCACTCTCTCCCCTTGCACCTCACATCACTCTCCCCCTCTGCACCCCACATCACTCTCTCCCCGTGCACCTCACATCACTCTCTCCTGCACCTCACATCACCCCTGCACCTCCAATCACCCCTGCACCTCCAATCACCCCCCTGCACCTCCAATCACCCCCCTGCATCTCCAATCACCCCCCTGCACCTCCAATCACCCCCCTGCACCTCACCCCCTGCACCTCACATCACCCCTCCTGCACCTCACATCACCCCTACTGCACATCACATCCCCTGCACCTCACCCTCCTGCCCCTCACCCCCCTGCACCTCCAATGACCCCCCTGCACCTCCAATGACCCCCCTGCACCTCACCTCAATGCACCTCACCCCCCTCCACCTCACTCCCCTGCACCTCACCCCCTTCCACCTCACCCCCCTGCACCTCACCCCCCTGCACCTCACCTCAATGCAACTCACCTCACCTCACCTCACCCCCCTGCACATATCCACGTTCGCAGAAGAGCTCAGCTGGCTGGGACTTCCCCCTCCGTCCAACGTTGCGAGCGGGGGGGGGGGGAGGGGGCATGCGCGCCAGGACTGCGGGGAATCGCCGCCATTTATTTTTTTTCTAAGTTTTTTTTTTTCAAAGTTTTTTTTTTTCAAAGTTTTTTTTTTTTTCAAAGTTTATTTATTTATTTTTTTAAATCTCATCGAGGGCCGCACAGAGAGGCCAGGCGGGCCGCGTGTTGTGCAGCCCTGGGATAAAGTATCTGTTGTCTAAATTTAGCATAGGTTGAACTTGATGGATGTACGTCTTTTTTCAACCTCATCTACTATGTAGCTATGTGACTATGTAAGATGTTTGAGGGAGGGGGGCATTGTAGGAGAGGGGGAGATGTGTGAGAGGGGATGAGATGTGTGAGAGAAGGGGACAGTGTAGGAGAGGGGGGATGTGTGAGAGAGGGTGTATGAGAGAGGGAGGAGATGTGTGAGAGAAGGGGACAGTGTAGGAGAGGGGGGATGTGTGAGAGGGGGGAGATGTGTGAGAGAAGGGGACAGTGTAGGAGAGGGGGGATGTGTGAGAGAGGGTGTATGAGAGAGGGAGGAGATGTGTGAGAGAAGGGGACAGTGTAGGAGAGGGGGGATGTGTGAGAGGGGGGAGATGTGTGAGAGAGGGGGACATTGTATGTGAGGGGGGTGAGAGAGGGGGAGATGTGTGAGAGAGGGGGGAAATGTGTGAGAGAGGGGGACAGTGTGGGAAAGGGGGGATGTGGGAGAGTGGGGGGTGAAGTGTGAGAGAGGGGGACAGTGTAGGAAAGGGTGGGGTAAGAGAGGGGGGAGATGTGTGAGAAAGGGGGAGATGTGAGAGAGGGGGGATGTGTGAGAGAGGGGGAGATGTGTGACAGAGGGGAGATGTGTGATAGAGGGTGGAAATGGTCGAGAGAGGGGGACAGTGCAGGAGAAGGGGAGAGGTGTGAAAGAGGGGAATATTGTAGGACAGGGGGGATGTGTGAGAGAGGGGGACAGGGTAGGAAAGGGAGGATGTGTGAGAGAGGGGGACAGGGTAGGAAAGGGGGAGGTGTGTGAGAGAGGGGGGAGAGGTGTGAGAGAGGGGGAGAGGTGTGAGAGAGGGGGAGAGGTGTGAGAGAGGGGGACAGTGTAGGAGAGGAGATAGATGTGTGAGAGAGGGGGAGATGTGTGAAAGAGGGGGAGATGCGTGAGAGAGGGATGGAGATGTGTGATGTAGGGGAGAGAAGTGTGAGAGAGAAGGGGATAGTGTAGGAGAGGGGGGAGATGTGTGAGAGAGGGGGAGGTGTGAGAGAGTGGGAGAGGTGTGAGAGAGGGGGACAGTGTAGGAGAGGGGATAGATGTGTGAGAGAGGGGGAGATGTGTGAAAGAGGGGGAGATGTGTGAGAGAGGGGGAGATGTGTGAGAGAGGGGCATTGTAGGAGAGGGGGAGATGTGTGAGAGAGGGGGAGATGTGTGAGAGAGGGGCATTGTAGGAGAGGGGGAGATGTGTGAGAGAGGGAGATGTGTGAGAGGGAGGTAGTATAAAAGAGATTGTCAGAGCATAGAGTGTGAGAGTGCGAGATGTGGAGAGACTGAGACGAGGGGAGAGCGTGTGAGAGAGGGGAGTGTGTGGAGGGGGAGAGAAAGAGAGAGAATAGGAAGGAAGAGAGTGAAAGAGAGAGGGTGAGGGGGAAGAGTGAGAGTGTATGAGTGGGTGAGAGAGTGTGAGGGGAGAGAGAGGCATGGGGGAGTGAGAGAATGTGAGAGTGGAGAGAGAGATGGGGAAAGAGAGAGAGACTGGGTGAGTGAGAGAGAGGAGGGAGAGTGGGAAGGGAGGAAAGAAAGAGGGGGAGAGGAGAGAGAAAGAGAAGTGGGAGAGGGGGAGAGAGACAGGGGGAGTGAGGGGAAAGAGATGGTGGGCAAGTGAAAGAGAGGGTGGAAATGGGTGAGAGAGAGGGTGGACATGGGTGAGAGAGAGGATGGAAATTGGTGAGACAGGGTGGAAATGGGTGAGAGAGAGGGTGGACATGGGTGAGAGAGAGGGTGGAAATGGTCGAGAGAGGGTGAAAATGGGTGAGAGAGAGGGTGGAAATGGGTGAGAGAGAGGGTGGAAATGGGTGAGAGAGAGGGTGGAAATGGGTGAGAGAGAAGGTGGAAATGGGTGAGAGAAGGTGGAAATGGGTGAGAGAGAGGGAGGAAATGGGTGAGAGAGGGTGGAAATGGGTGAGAGAGAGGGTGGAAATTGGTGAGAGAGAGGGTGGAAATGGGTGAGAGAGGGTGGAAATGGGCGAGAAAGAGGGTGGAAATGGGCGAGAAAGAGGGTGGAAATTGGTGAGAGAGAGGGTGGAAATTGGTGAGAGAGAGGGTGGAAATGGGTGAGAGAGAGGGTGGAAATGGGTTAGAGAGAGGGTGGAAATTGGTGAGAGAGAGGGTGGAAATGGGTTAGAGAGAGGGTGGAAATTGGTGAGAGAGAGGGTGGAAATGGGTGTGACAGATGGTGCAAATGGGTGCGAGAGAGGGTGAGAGAGTGGGTGAAAATTAGATAATACGCTAATAATGAAAATGCTGTGCTGTATAATGATGATGAGTATCTATACAGTTAATTGCTGGTAGAGAGGAGAATTCTGGCGGTGCAGCTGCTCCTGAGAAGAAAAACTGCAGACCGGGACTTCTTACTGGTCAAAAAGCTTTATTTGGCACATAGCAGCCAGAGAAACACTCACGCGTTTCGCGCGTTACTCCGCGCTTTATCAAAGAGAATCTGTATCTATACAGTTATAATGAAACCGATGAATTGTATAATGATGCAGAGTATGTATACGCTAACAATTAACACACCGTGATTTTTTCGTGGCATTTAGTCTCACAGCAGCTCGCCATGCGCACCACTAACTCCTAGCCGTGGCGCTCCAAGAAATGCAGCTTGACTCACGTTAATGATACAGAGTACATCATGCACAAAGCTAGTGTTACTCTCTGGCTATAACCACAACTGGTCCGCGGTCCCTTCTGTTAGCTCAGATACGGCAATATGTCACCTTAGGTAGGAGGACAGCGTCTCTATTACACCCCATATTGAAGACCAATGAAGGGTACAGTGTTGTATTGGAGACCATCATATGAAAATGTGACGTATGAGTGCGGACTGGGGACTATATACTGTTCCTACAATACTGACCAACTCGCAGACCTGACAACTCTCACTAATTGTATGTGAGTCTCACTCATTGTATGTGAGTGTCACTGATTGTATGTGAGTCACTGACTGTATGTGACTCACTGATTGTATGTGAGTGTCACTGATTGTATGTGAGTGTCACTGATTGTATGTGAGTGTCACTGATTGTATGTGAGTCACTGACTGTATGTGACTCACTGATTGTATGTGAGTGTCACTGATTGTATGTGAGTCTCACTGATTGTATGCGAGTGTCACTGATTGTATGTGACTCTCACTGATTGTATTTGAGTGTCTGATTGTATGTGAGTCACTGATTGTATGTGAGTCTCACTGATTGTATGTGAATCTCACTGATTGCATGTGAGTGTCACTGATTGTATGTGAGTGTCACTGATTGTATGTGAGTCACTGATTGTATGTGAGTCTCACTGATTGTATGTGAGTCTCACTGATTGTATGTGAGTCACTGATTGTATGTGAGTGTCATTGATTGTATGTGAGTCACTGATTGTATGTGAGTCTCACTGACTGTATGTGAGTGTCACTGACTGTATGTGAGTCAATGATTGTATGTGAGTGTCACTGATTGTATGTGAGTCTCACTGATTGTATGCGAGTCACTGATTGTATGCGAGTCTCACTGATTGTATGTGAGTGTCACTGATTGTATGTGAGTGTCACTGATTGTATGTGAGTGTCACTGATTGTATGTGAGTCACTGACTGTATGTGAGTCTCACTGACTGTATGTGAGTCTCACTGACTGCATGTGAGTCTCACTGACTGTATGTGAGTGTCACTGATTGTATGTGAGTCACTGATTGTATGTGAGTGTCACTGATTGTATGTGAGTCTCACTGATTGTATGTGAGTCTCACTGATTGTATGCGAGTCACTGATTCTATGCGAGTCTCACTGATTGTATGTGAGTGTCACTGATTGTATGTGAGTGTCACTGATTGTATGTGAGTGTCACTGATTGTATGTGAGTGTCACTGATTGTATGTGAGTGTTAATGATTGTATGTGAGTGTCACTGATTGTATGTGAGTCTCACTGACTGTATGTGAGAGTCACTGATTGTATGGGAGTGTCACTGATTGTATGCGAGTCTCACTGACTGTATGCGAGTGTCACTGATTGTATGCGAGTGTCACTGATTGTATGCGAGTGTCACTGATTGTATGTGTGTCTCATTGATTGTATGTGAGTCTCTCTGATTGTATGTGAGTGTCACTGATTGTATGTGAGTGTCACTGATTGTATGTGAGTATCACTGATTGTATGTGACTCTCACTGATTGTATGTGACTCTCACTGATTGTATGTGAGTCTCACTGATTGTATGTGAGTCTCACTGACTGTATGTGAGTCTCACTGACTGTATGTGAGTCGCACTGACTGTATGTGAGTTTCACTGACTGTATGTGAGTCTCACTGATTGTATGTGAGTCACTGATTGTATGTGAGTGTCACTGATTGTATGTGAGTGTCACTGATTGTATGTGAGTCTCACTGATTGTATGTGAGTCTCACTGACTGTATGTGAGTCTGACTGACTGTATGTGAGTCTCACTGACTGTATGCGAGTGTCACTGATTGTATGCGAGTGTCACTGATTGTATGTGAGTGTCACTGATTGTATGTGAGTGTCACTGATTGTATGTGAGTGTCACTGATTGTATGTGAGTGTCGCTGATTGAATGTGAGTGTCGCTGATTGTATGTGAGTCACTGATTGTATGTGAGTGTCACTTATTTTATGTGAGTCTCACTCATTGTATGTGAGTCTCACTGATTGTATGCGAGTCATTGATTCTATGCGAGTCTCACTGATTGTATGTGAGTGTCACTGATTGTATGTGAGTGTCACTGATTGTATGTGAGTGTCACTGATTGTATGTGAGTGTCACTGATTGTATGTGAGTGTCACTGATTGTATGTGAGTCACTGATTGTATGTGAGTGTCATTGATTGTATGTGAGTGTCACTGATTGTATGAGAGTCACTGATTGTATGTGAGTGTCACTGATTGTATGTGAGTCTCTGATTGTATGTGAGTGTCACTGATTGTATGTGAGTCTCACTGATTGTATGTGAGTCTCACTGATTGTATGCGAGTCTCACTGATTGTATGTGAGTCTCACTGATTGTATGTGAGTGTCACTGATTGAATGTGAGTCACTGACTGTATGTGAGTCTCACTGACTGTATGTGAGTCTCACTGACTGCATGTGAGTCTCACTGACTGTATGTGAGTGTCACTGATTGTATGTGAGTCACTGATTGTATGTGAGTGTCACTTATTGTATGTGAGTCTCACTCATTGTATGTGAGTCTCACTGATTGTATGCGAGTCACTGATTGTATGCGAGTCTCACTGATTGTATGTGAGTGTCACTGATTGTATGTGAGTGTCACTGATTGTATGTGAGTGTCACTGATTGTATGTGAGTCAATGATTGTATGTGAGTGTCACTGATTGTATGTGAGTCACTGATTGTATGTGAGTCTCACTGACTGTATGTGAGTGTCACTGATTGTATGTGAGTCAATGATTGTATGTGAGTCTCACTGATTGTATGTGAGTCTCACTGATTGTATGCGAGTCTCACTGATTGTATGTGACTCTCACTGATTGTATGTGAGTGTCACTGATTGTATGTGAGTCACTGACTGTATGTGAGTCTCACTGACTGTATGTGAGTCTCACTGACTGCATGTGAGTCTCACTGACTGTATTTGAGTGTCACTGATTGTATGTGAGTCACTGATTGTATGTGAGTGTCACTTATTGTATGTGAGTCTCACTCATTGTATGTGAGTCTCACTGATTGTATGCGAGTCACTGATTGTATGCGAGTCTCACTGATTGTATGTGAGTGTCACTGATTGTATGTGAGTGTCACTGATTGTATGTGAGTGTCACTGATTGTATGTGAGTGTCACTGATTGTATGTGAGTGTCACTGATTGTATGTGAGTGTCGCTGATTGAATGTGAGTGTCGCTGATTGTATGTGAGTCTCACTGACTGTATGTGAGAGTCACTGATTGTATGGGAGTGTCACTGATTGTATGTGAGTGTCACTGATTGTATGTGAGTGTCACTGATTGTATGTGAGTGTCACTGATTGTATGTGACTCTCACGATTGTATGTGAGCCTCACTGATTGTATGTGAGTCACTGACTGTATGTGAGTGTCACTGAATGTATGTGAGTGTCACTGATTGTATGTGAGTCTCACTGATTGTATGTGAGTCACTGATTGTATGTGAGTGTCACTGATTGTATGTGAGTGTCACTGATTGTATGTGAGTCACTGATTGTATGTGAGTCTCACTGATTGTATGTGAGTGTCACTGATTGTATGCGAGTGTCACTGATTGTATGCGAGTGTCACTGATTGTATGCGGGTGTCACTGATTGTATGCGAGTGTCACTGATTGTATGCGAGTCTCACTGACTGTATGCGAGTGTCACTGATTGTATGCGAGTGTCACTGATTGTATGCGAGTGTCACTGATTGTATGTGTGTCTCATTGATTGTATGTGAGTCTCTCTGATTATTTGTGAGTCTCACTGATTGTATGTGAGTCACACTGATTGTATGTGAGTCTCACTGACTGTATGTGAGTGTCACTGATTGTATGTGAGTGTCACTGATTGTATGTGAGTCACTGATTGTATGTGAGTGTCACTGATTGTATGTGAGTCTCACTGATTGTATGTGAGTCTCACTGACTGTATGCGAGTGTCACTGATTGTATGCGAGTGTCACTGATTGTATGCGAGTGTCACTGATTGTATGTGTGTCTCATTGATTGTATGTGAGTCTCTCTGATTGTATGTGAGTGTCACTGATTGTATGTGAGTGTCACTGATTGTATGTGAGTATCACTGATTGTATGTGACTCTCACTGATTGTATGTGACTCTCACTGATTGTATGTGAGTCTCACTGATTGTATGTGAGTCTCACTGACTGTATGTGAGTCTCACTGACTGTATGTGAGTCGCACTGACTGTATGTGAGTTTCACTGACTGTATGTGAGTCTCACTGATTGTATGTGAGTCACTGATTGTATGTGAGTGTCACTGATTGTATGTGAGTGTCACTGATTGTATGTGAGTCTCACTGATTGTATGTGAGTCTCACTGACTGTATGTGAGTCTGACTGACTGTATGTGAGTCTCACTGACTGTATGCGAGTGTCACTGATTGTATGCGAGTGTCACTGATTGTATGTGAGTGTCACTGATTGTATGTGAGTGTCACTGATTGTATGTGAGTGTCGCTGATTGAATGTGAGTGTCGCTGATTGTATGTGAGTCACTGATTGTATGTGAGTGTCACTTATTTTATGTGAGTCTCACTCATTGTATGTGAGTCTCACTGATTGTATGCGAGTCATTGATTCTATGCGAGTCTCACTGATTGTATGTGAGTGTCACTGATTGTATGTGAGTGTCACTGATTGTATGTGAGTGTCACTGATTGTATGTGAGTGTCACTGATTGTATGTGAGTGTCACTGATTGTATGTGAGTCACTGATTGTATGTGAGTGTCATTGATTGTATGTGAGTGTCACTGATTGTATGAGAGTCACTGATTGTATGTGAGTGTCACTGATTGTATGTGAGTCTCTGATTGTATGTGAGTGTCACTGATTGTATGTGAGTCTCACTGATTGTATGTGAGTCTAACTGATTGTATGCGAGTCTCACTGATTGTATGTGAGTCTCACTGATTGTATGTGAGTGTCACTGATTGAATGTGAGTCACTGACTGTATGTGAGTCTCACTGACTGTATGTGAGTCTCACTGACTGCATGTGAGTCTCACTGACTGTATGTGAGTGTCACTGATTGTATGTGAGTCACTGATTGTATGTGAGTGTCACTTATTGTATGTGAGTCTCACTCATTGTATGTGAGTCTCACTGATTGTATGCGAGTCACTGATTGTATGCGAGTCTCACTGATTGTATGTGAGTGTCACTGATTGTATGTGAGTGTCACTGATTGTATGTGAGTGTCACTGATTGTATGTGAGTCAATGATTGTATGTGAGTGTCACTGATTGTATGTGAGTCACTGATTGTATGTGAGTCTCACTGACTGTATGTGAGTGTCACTGATTGTATGTGAGTCAATGATTGTATGTGAGTCTCACTGATTGTATGTGAGTCTCACTGATTGTATGCGAGTCTCACTGATTGTATGTGACTCTCACTGATTGTATGTGAGTGTCACTGATTGTATGTGAGTCACTGACTGTATGTGAGTCTCACTGACTGTATGTGAGTCTCACTGACTGCATGTGAGTCTCACTGACTGTATTTGAGTGTCACTGATTGTATGTGAGTCACTGATTGTATGTGAGTGTCACTTATTGTATGTGAGTCTCACTCATTGTATGTGAGTCTCACTGATTGTATGCGAGTCACTGATTGTATGCGAGTCTCACTGATTGTATGTGAGTGTCACTGATTGTATGTGAGTGTCACTGATTGTATGTGAGTGTCACTGATTGTATGTGAGTGTCACTGATTGTATGTGAGTGTCACTGATTGTATGTGAGTGTCGCTGATTGAATGTGAGTGTCGCTGATTGTATGTGAGTCTCACTGACTGTATGTGAGAGTCACTGATTGTATGGGAGTGTCACTGATTGTATGTGAGTGTCACTGATTGTATGTGAGTGTCACTGATTGTATGTGACTCTCACGATTGTATGTGAGCCTCACTGATTGTATGTGAGTCACTGACTGTATGTGAGTGTCACTGAATGTATGTGAGTGTCACTGATTGTATGTGAGTCTCACTGATTGTATGTGAGTCACTGATTGTATGTGAGTGTCACTGATTGTATGTGAGTGTCACTGATTGTATGTGAGTCACTGATTGTATGTGAGTCTCACTGATTGTATGTGAGTGTCACTGATTGTATGCGAGTGTCACTGATTGTATGCGAGTGTCACTGATTGTATGCGGGTGTCACTGATTGTATGCGAGTGTCACTGATTGTATGCGAGTCTCACTGACTGTATGCGAGTGTCACTGATTGTATGCGAGTGTCACTGATTGTATGCGAGTGTCACTGATTGTATGTGTGTCTCATTGATTGTATGTGAGTCTCTCTGATTATTTGTGAGTCTCACTGATTGTATGTGAGTCACACTGATTGTATGTGAGTCTCACTGACTGTATGTGAGTGTCACTGATTGTATGTGAGTGTCACTGATTGTATGTGAGTCACTGATTGTATGTGAGTGTCACTGATTGTATGTGAGTCTCACTGATTGTATGTGAGTCTCACTGATTGTATGTGAGTCACTGATTGTATGTGAGTGTCATTGATTGTATGTGAGTCACTGATTGTATGTGAGTCTCACTGACTGTATGTGAGTCTCACTGACTGTATGTGAGTCAATGATTGTATGTGAGTGTCACTGATTGTATGTGAGTCTCACTGATTGTATGCGAGTCACTGATTGTATGCGAGTCTCACTGATTGTATGTGAGTGTCACTGATTGTATGTGAGTGTCACTGATTGTATGTGAGTGTCACTGATTGTATGTGAGTCACTGACTGTATGTGAGTCTCACTGACTGTATGTGAGTCTCACTGACTGCATGTGAGTCTCACTGACTGTATGTGAGTGTCACTGATTGTATGTGAGTCACTGATTGTATGTGAGTGTCACTGATTGTATGTGAGTCTCACTGATTGTATGTGAGTCTCACTGATTGTATGCGAGTCACTGATTCTATGCGAGTCTCACTGATTGTATGTGAGTGTCACTGATTGTATGTGAGTGTCACTGATTGTATGTGAGTGTCACTGATTGTATGTGAGTGTCACTGATTGTATGTGAGTGTTAATGATTGTATGTGAGTGTCACTGATTGTATGTGAGTCTCACTGACTGTATGTGAGAGTCACTGATTGTATGGGAGTGTCACTGATTGTATGCGAGTCTCACTGATTGTATGCGAGTCTCACTGACTGTATGCGAGTGTCACTGATTGTATGCGAGTGTCACTGATTGTATGCGAGTGTCACTGATTGTATGTGTGTCTCATTGATTGTATGTGAGTCTCTCTGATTGTATGTGAGTGTCACTGATTGTATGTGAGTGTCACTGATTGTATGTGAGTATCACTGATTGTATGTGACTCTCACTGATTGTATGTGACTCTCACTGATTGTATGTGAGTCTCACTGATTGTATGTGAGTCTCACTGACTGTATGTGAGTCTCACTGACTGTATGTGAGTCGCACTGACTGTATGTGAGTTTCACTGACTGTATGTGAGTCTCACTGATTGTATGTGAGTCACTGATTGTATGTGAGTGTCACTGATTGTATGTGAGTGTCACTGATTGTATGTGAGTCTCACTGATTGTATGTGAGTCTCACTGACTGTATGTGAGTCTGACTGACTGTATGTGAGTCTCACTGACTGTATGCGAGTGTCACTGATTGTATGCGAGTGTCACTGATTGTATGTGAGTGTCACTGATTGTATGTGAGTGTCACTGATTGTATGTGAGTGTCACTGATTGTATGTGAGTGTCGCTGATTGAATGTGAGTGTCGCTGATTGTATGTGAGTCACTGATTGTATGTGAGTGTCACTTATTTTATGTGAGTCTCACTCATTGTATGTGAGTCTCACTGATTGTATGCGAGTCATTGATTCTATGCGAGTCTCACTGATTGTATGTGAGTGTCACTGATTGTATGTGAGTGTCACTGATTGTATGTGAGTGTCACTGATTGTATGTGAGTGTCACTGATTGTATGTGAGTGTCACTGATTGTATGTGAGTCACTGATTGTATGTGAGTGTCATTGATTGTATGTGAGTGTCACTGATTGTATGAGAGTCACTGATTGTATGTGAGTGTCACTGATTGTATGTGAGTCTCTGATTGTATGTGAGTGTCACTGATTGTATGTGAGTCTCATTGATTGTATGTGAGTCTCACTGATTGTATGCGAGTCTCACTGATTGTATGTGAGTCTCACTGATTGTATGTGAGTGTCACTGATTGAATGTGAGTCACTGACTGTATGTGAGTCTCACTGACTGTATGTGAGTCTCACTGACTGCATGTGAGTCTCACTGACTGTATGTGAGTGTCACTGATTGTATGTGAGTCACTGATTGTATGTGAGTGTCACTTATTGTATGTGAGTCTCACTCATTGTATGTGAGTCTCACTGATTGTATGCGAGTCACTGATTGTATGCGAGTCTCACTGATTGTATGTGAGTGTCACTGATTGTATGTGAGTGTCACTGATTGTATGTGAGTGTCACTGATTGTATGTGAGTCAATGATTGTATGTGAGTGTCACTGATTGTATGTGAGTCACTGATTGTATGTGATTCTCACTGACTGTATGTGAGTGTCACTGATTGTATGTGAGTCAATGATTGTATGTGAGTCTCACTGATTGTATGTGAGTCTCACTGATTGTATGCGAGTCTCACTGATTGTATGTGACTCTCACTGATTGTATGTGAGTGTCACTGATTGTATGTGAGTCACTGACTGTATGTGAGTCTCACTGACTGTATGTGAGTCTCACTGACTGCATGTGAGTCTCACTGACTGTATTTGAGTGTCACTGATTGTATGTGAGTCACTGATTGTATGTGAGTGTCACTTATTGTATGTGAGTCTCACTCATTGTATGTGAGTCTCACTGATTGTATGCGAGTCACTGATTGTATGCGAGTCTCACTGATTGTATGTGAGTGTCACTGATTGTATGTGAGTGTCACTGATTGTATGTGAGTGTCACTGATTGTATGTGAGTGTCACTGATTGTATGTGAGTGTCACTGATTGTATGTGAGTGTCGCTGATTGAATGTGAGTGTCGCTGATTGTATGTGAGTCTCACTGACTGTATGTGAGAGTCACTGATTGTATGGGAGTGTCACTGATTGTATGTGAGTGTCACTGATTGTATGTGAGTGTCACTGATTGTATGTGAGTGTCACTGATTGTATGTGACTCTCACGATTGTATGTGAGCCTCACTGATTGTATGTGAGTCACTGACTGTATGTGAGTGTCACTGAATGTATGTGAGTGTCACTGATTGTATGTGAGTCTCACTGATTGTATGTGAGTCACTGATTGTATGTGAGTGTCACTGATTGTATGTGAGTGTCACTGATTGTATGTGAGTCACTGATTGTATGTGAGTCTCACTGATTGTATGTGAGTGTCACTGATTGTATGCGAGTGTCACTGATTGTATGCGGGTGTCACTGATTGTATGCGAGTGTCACTGATTGTATGCGAGTCTCACTGACTGTATGCGAGTGTCACTGATTGTATGCGAGTGTCACTGATTGTATGCGAGTGTCACTGACTGTATGCGAGTGTCACTGATTGTATGCGAGTGTCACTGATTGTATGCGAGTGTCACTGATTGTATGTGTGTCTCATTGATTGTATGTGAGTCTCTCTGATTATTTGTGAGTCTCACTGATTGTATGTGAGTCACACTGATTGTATGTGAGTCTCACTGACTGTATGTGAGTGTCACTGATTGTATGTGAGTGTCACTGATTGTATGTGAGTCTCACTGATTGTATGTGAGTCTCACTAACGGTATGTGAGTCTCACTGACTGTATGTGAGTTTCACTGACTGTATGTGAGTCTCACTGATTGTATGTGAGTCACTGATTGTATGTGAGTGTCACTGATTGTATGTGAGTGTCACTGATTGTATGTGAGTCTCACTGACTGTATGTGAGTCTCACTGACTGTATGTGAGTCTCACTGACTGTATGCGAGTCTCACTGACTGTATGCGAGTGTCACTGATTGTATGCGAGTGTCACAGATTGTATGTGTGTCTGATTGATTGTATGTGAGTCTCTCTGATTGTATGTGAGTGTCACTGATTGTATGTGACTCTAACTGACTGTATGTGAGTCTCACTGACTGTATGTGAGTCACTGACTGTATGTGAGTGTCACTGATTGTATGTGAGTGTCACTGGTTGTATGTGAGTCTCACTGATTGTATGTGACTCTCACTGATTGTATGTGACTCTCACTGATTGTATGTGAGTCTCACTGATTGTATGTGAGTCACTGACTGTATGTGAGTGTTACTGATTGTATGTGAGTCTCATTGATTGTATGTGAGTCTCACTGCCTGTATGTGAGTCTCACTAACTATATGTGAGTCTCACTGATTGTGTGAGTCTCACTGATTGTATGTGAGTCTCACTGATTGTATGTGAGTCTCACTGACTGTATGTGAGTGTCACTGATTGTATGTGAGTGTCACTGATTGTATGTGAGTCTCACTGATTGTATGTGAGTCTCACTGACTGTATGTGAGTCTCACTGACTGTATGTGAGTTTCACTGACTGTATGTGAGTCTCATTGATTGTATGTGAGTCACTGATTGTATGTGAGTGTCACTGATTGTATGTGAGTGTCACTGATTGTATGTGAGTGTCACTGATTGTATGTGAGTCAATGATTGTATGTGAGTGTCACTGATTGTATGTGAGTCACTGAATGTATGTGAGTCTCACTGACTGTATGTGAGTGTCACTGATTGTATGTGAGTCAATGATTGTATGTGAGTCTCACTGATTGTATGTGAGTCTCACTGATTGTATGCGAGTCTCACTGATTGTATGTGACTCTCACTGATTGTATGTGAGTGTCACTGATTGTATGTGAGTCACTGACTGTATGTGAGTCTCACTGACTGTATGTGAGTCTCACTGACTGCATGTGAGTCTCACTGACTGTATTTGAGTGTCACTGATTGTATGTGAGTCACTGATTGTATGTGAGTGTCACTTATTGTATGTGAGTCTCACTCATTGTATGTGAGTCTCACTGATTGTATGCGAGTCACTGATTGTATGCGAGTCTCACTGATTGTATGTGAGTGTCACTGATTGTATGTGAGTGTCACTGATTGTATGTGAGTGTCACTGATTGTATGTGAGTGTCACTGATTGTATGTGAGTGTCACTGATTGTATGTGAGTGTCGCTGATTGAATGTGAGTGTCGCTGATTGTATGTGAGTCTCACTGACTGTATGTGAGAGTCACTGATTGTATGGGAGTGTCACTGATTGTATGTGAGTGTCACTGATTGTATGTGAGTGTCACTGATTGTATGTGAGTGTCACTGATTGTATGTGACTCTCACGATTGTATGTGAGCCTCACTGATTGTATGTGAGTCACTGACTGTATGTGAGTGTCACTGAATGTATGTGAGTGTCACTGATTGTATGTGAGTCTCACTGATTGTATGTGAGTCACTGATTGTATGTGAGTGTCACTGATTGTATGTGAGTGTCACTGATTGTATGTGAGTCACTGATTGTATGTGAGTCTCACTGATTGTATGTGAGTGTCACTGATTGTATGTGAGTGTCACTGATTGTATGCGAGTGTCACTGATTGTATGCGGGTGTCACTGATTGTATGCGAGTGTCACTGATTGTATGCGAGTCTCACTGACTGTATGCGAGTGTCACTGATTGTATGCGAGTGTCACTGATTGTATGTGTGTCTCATTGATTGTATGTGAGTCTCTCTGATTATTTGTGAGTCTCACTGATTGTATGTGAGTCACACTGATTGTATGTGAGTCTCACTGACTGTATGTGAGTGTCACTGATTGTATGTGAGTGTCACTGACTGTATGTGAGTGTCACTGATTGTATGTGAGTCTCACTGATTGTATGTGACTCTCACTGATTGTGTGTGAGTCTCACTGATTGTATGTGAGTCACTGACTGTATGTGAGTTTCACTGACTGTATTTGAGTCCCACTGACTGTATTTGAGTGTCACTGATTGTATGTGAGTCTCACTGACTGTATGTGAGTCTCACTGACTGTATGTGAGTCTCACTGACTGTATGTGAGTCTCACTGACTGTATGTGAGTCTCACTGACTGTATGTGAGTCTCACTGACTGTATGTGAGTCTCACTGATTGTATGTGAGTGCCACTGATTGTATGTGAGTCCCTGACTGTATGTGACTCACTGATTGAGGGAGTCTCACTGAATTTTAGCATCAGCATGATAAAGACTTCAGTTGCGTCTTACTGAAAAAAATCAGTGCTTTACCATTAAAATTCCAGGTTTCTGCAATATATAAAAAATGTTACCAGTTTTGGGATGAGCAGTGGGTGAGATCTCTGCCACTGGCTGCTAATCGAATAAAGGACGTTTTTTTCCATCAGAGAGAATATAATTTGGGGATTTTTATAATAAATAGGGAGGCTGATAATCATCAAATATGGGGAACTAAACCCAGGGCCGGCTGATCCGGGCGGTTCTCCCCCCACCAACTCCAATGGGTCAGATCCCTCCAAACTGTGGCCCTTCCGACCCATACCTGAGATGTGTCCAATCCATTTAGGACGCCATTATGTAAACACTCGCTTTGGTGATGAATAATTACACCTGATGTGGCGCTGATTTAGTTCACAGATTGTTTTTAACTCCCACCTCCCCAAAGAGGAAACACACACTGAGAGCTCATTTGCATGTCATTACCCAGAATCCCTGGCTGCAGTGGAAGTGCTGTATGTTAAGACATACTGTAATGGGGAAAGTCGGGTTGTGGATTTTCTATGCGTATCCTTATTCACACCTAGAGTCACGTATATAGACCTCTCCCTTACTGTGAACTCATAGACCAACGTTATTTCTCAATACTACCTGACAATAAGAAGCGCAGATTTATGGTGTAACATATATATATATGGTGCCTCCTGCCGTCCAGTTCTCTCCTCCTTGACTCTCACTTTTCTTCGTTTGACGCTGTTTTTTTAAGTGAAACTTCTTTGCTGGCCCCTACCGAGTTTTGATGGGAAAAATGTCATTGGTTGTAATGAAAACGCATGACGGCGGGACTCGGCGCATGCGCAGAAAAGGTCGCGGGACTCGACGCATGCACAGAATCGTCCGCGGGCCTCGGCGCATGTGCAGAAGAGGGCACAGGACTCGGCGCATGCACGGAAACGGCTGTGGGCCTTGGCGCATGCACAGAAAGGCTCAGAAATGTCTGCGGGCCTCGGCGCATGCGCAGAAAAGGTCGCGGGACTCGACGCATGCACAGAATCGTCCGCGGGCCTCGGCGCATGTGCAGAAGAGGGCACAGGACTCGGCGCATGCACGGAAACGGCTGTGGGCCTTGGCGCATGCACAGAAAGGCTCAGAAATGTCCGCGGGCCTCGGCGCATGCGCAGAAGCGTCCTCGAGACAGAGAGACTCACACACACAGAGACACACACACAATCACATACACAGTCACACACAGACACACACAAACACACACACAAGGAATTCATAGTTAGTATAAATATAGAAGTGCAAATAGCTAAAACAGAGGGTGTGGGCCGAGCCCGCGCGTTCTAAGTCAAACTTCTTTGCGTTTTGTCACTGAAATTGTGTTTTGATTTTTAATTAAAAACATTACCATCACAAATACAATTTCTGTGACAAAACAGTGACAAAAGATAAAGTTATTTCAATTAAAATGAGCGGGCTCGACACACGCACCTTTTTTTTAAACTCTGTTCCGCCGTGGCTGCAGTGTTTGAATCCAACGCGTTTCGCACAATGCAGTGCTTCATACTACCAGTATGGGAGGTGAACTCGAACAAGAAGCACAGAGGAATCCCACGGAGGCATCAAACACGGACTGATGGTTTATAAATTGGACATTTTAAATAACAGGCACTCATAAAGGATATATGGCAATCAATGGTTTTTATATTTTAATGAGAGAGGGAAAGAGAGGGAGAGAGAGAGAGGGAAAAAGAGGGAGAAAGAGAGCGCGAGAGAGAGAGAGAGAGGGGGGGGGGAAAGAGAGTAAGAAAGAGAGAGAGAGAGAGAGAGAGAGAGAGAGAGAGAGAGAGAGAGAGAGAGAGAGAGAGAGAGAGAGAGAGAGAGAGAGAGAGAGAGAAAGAGAGAAAGAGAGAAAGAGAGAGAAAAAGAGAGAGAGAGAAATAGAGAGAGAAAGAGAGAGAGAGAAAGAGAGAGAGAGAGAGCTGTGATCACTATCAGTACCTAAAATGGTTGAGAGCATGTTGCAGATTTCAGAGTGCTGTTGAATACTTGTATCGCTCCAGTAACACCCTACTCTTTTATTATTTCCCCAGTCCGGGGGACCCACTCCCTCCCCACGTTCATTCTTCACAACACACCCCAGTCCTGACCTTCTCCACCTCTGTGACGGAACCGATGCGCAATTCTTCTTGTTCTGTCCCAATGCCGCTCAGACAACAGCTTCAGCAAAACGTACATGGGTGCAGTGCCCCTGAAATATGACCTATTCCAGGGGCGGCAAACTCCAGTCCTCAAGGGCCACCAACAGGTCAGGTGTTAAGGATATCCCTGCTTCAGCACAGGTGGCTCAGTCAATGACTGAATCACTGATTGAGCCAGCTGTGCTGAATCAGGGATATTCCTACAACCTGGCCTGTTGGTGGCCCTTGAGGACTGGAGTTTGCCAGTCCTACTCTATCTTCCAAGTGAACTCTGTGTGATGAAGTTTAACCCTCGCAGAGCCCGAATAATGTACCTGGTAAGGATTCATGGGCACTTGCTCTTGTTTCTATGTCCTAACTGCTCCAAAGGAGCAGCCCGTCAGATCAAAAGGGCAGGAGAGCGCACAACCGGAGAGGTCACACCCAGCGCACAACCGGAGATATCACGCCCAGCGCACAACCGGAGAGGTCACGCCCAGTGCACAACCGGAGAGGTCACACCCAGCGCACAACCGGAGATATCACGCCCAGCGCACAACCGGAGAGGTCACGCCCAGTGCACAACCGGAGAGGTCACACCCAGCGCACAACCGGAGAGGTCACGCCCAACGCACAACCAGAGAGGTCACACCCAGCGCACAACCGGAGAGGTCACGCCCAGCGCACAACCGGAGAGGTCACGCCCAGCGCACAACCGGAGAGGTCACGCCCAGCGCACAACCGGAGAGGTCACGCCCAGCGCACAACCGGAGAGGTCACACCCAGCGCACAACCGGAGCAATCACACGCAGCGCACAACTGGAGAGGTCACACCCAGCGCACAACCGGAGAGGTCACACCCAGCGCACAACCGGAGAGGTCACACCCAGCGCACAACTGGAGCAATCACACCCAGCGCACAACCGGAGAGGTCACAGCCAGCGCACAACCGGAGAGGTCATGCCCAGCGCACAACTGGAGAGGTCACGCCCAGCGCACAACCGGAGCAATCACACCCAGCGCACAACCGGAGAGATCACACCCAGTGCACAACCGGAGAGGTCACACCCAGCGCACAACCGGAGAGGTCACACCCAGCACACAACCGGAGAGGTCACACCCAGCACACAACCGGAGAGGTCACACCCAGCGCACAACCGGAGAGGTCACACCCAGCGCACAACCGGAGGTCACACCCAGCGCACAACCGGAGAGGTCACACCCAGCGCACAACCGGAGAGGTCACACCCAGCGCACAACCGGAGAGATCACACCCAGCGCACAACCGGAGCAATCACACCCAGCGCACAACCGGAGAGGTCACACCCAGCGCACAACCCGGAGAGGTCACACCATTTGTTTTTGCATTTTTACGTTAAGCGATCTTTTCTTGACGTTTCCAGCGCGGTTTTATTTTCCATATCTGATGCTATGTTAACGAGATATCCGCATTTAAGTGTCCGGGAGGTTAAAATGGAGCTCTCCCCAGTGCAGGCTAAACGTTACCATGGTTACCTCAAATCCCCCACCCTTACCTTGGCTCTGGTGTCAAATGGCGCCACTTTGCCATGGCAACTCGTCGCCCAAAGCCAAGGTTAGGGCATTTACAGAGGCCTCGCGTGGTACCCCGGCATTTAATTTAAATGTCTTGGGGAAGAGTGTGGGGCCTCTGGAACTGCCGCCCCCCACACCCCCTGGAAAATCTCGCACCCCGCAGTTTGCACAACCGTGGATTAGATTATAGAGTAATTGTTAAAATGTCACTGTGGTGGGAACATTATGGTCAGGTTATGGGTTAGGTGCATTGAGAGCTTGCTAGGTTGGTGGGCAGGGGTGGGAACATTATGGTCAGGCTTAGTTAGGTGCATTGAGAGCTTGCTAGGTTGGTGGGCAGGGGTGGGAACATTATGGTCAGGTTATGGGTTAGATGCATTGAGAGCTTGCTTGGGGTGGACGGGGGTTGGGTCAGGATTTAGTCTTGTTGGTGGCATGGTAGTGAGTCTGACACTGAAGACAATTGGATTGGCGAGGTGGGTGACTTTGGAGGGTTTTGGAGAGACTTTAGGAAGGGGTAAGGTTAGGAGAGATTATGGGCGTTGAGGACGGTTGGCGGAGGTGACCCATGGCTCGAACCCCAAATCCTCACCAGCCACCCCATATTGGTTACACTACAAAGTACACATTACTTAGGAAAGTCATTCCCATAACTGTTGCATTAGCCCCCACACCAAAACCACACCTCAATAGGTTTACCGAGCTCCCAACAACAGAGCCAAACCGGCAAGCTCTCCCACCGACCCGTACACCCTCCCACTGACCCGTACACCCTCCCACAAGCTGCAACATATAAATAAAGGTATGATCAATTCCCCCCTATGCCTGGCTCCCGTAACACCCAAACTCCCACTGGCCATCAATCACAGAGGGAGGAGGTGGCTTCTCCAGCAGAGTTTAAAGAAAGAAGAGGCTACAACAAGGGTAACCCACACATATTAGCCACCACCCCCAAAGCCTTGTCACCCCACCTCACTTCCTTTCAGCGCATTAACCCCTTAATAACCAGCCCGAGAGGGGACCATTTGGCATGTAGTCATTTAGCCATCTCAGGGCTCTCTATACGAGAAGAATAGGGGGAAATTCATCCCTTGATCAGGGCGCTCCTTGTAACTCCAAGAGCTGAAATCAGTCACATTTGGGGTTATGGTCCTCAAGAAAATAGCATTTTAATGGAAAAGTGCTGTTTATTTTACCAGTGACATTCTACTAAAATCTATGAGACACTGATGATAAAAATCAGTGGGACTCACTCCAAATCAGTGGGACTCACAGGAAATCAGTGGTACCGACTCCAAATCAGTGGGACTGGCTCCAAATCAGTGGGACTCACTCCAAATCAGTGGGACTCACTCCAAATCATTGGGACTCACTCCAAATCAGTGGGACTCACTCCAAATCAGTGGGACTCACAGGAAATCAGTGGTACCGATTCCAAATCAGTGGGACTCACTCCAAATCAGTAGGACTCACATGAAATCAGCGGGACTGACTCCAAATCAGTGGTACTGACTCCAAATAAGTGGGACTGACTCCAAATCAGTGGGTCTCATAGGAAATCAGTGGGACTGACTCCAAATCAGTGGGTCTCATAGGAAATCAGTAGGACAGACTCCAAATCAATGGGATTCACAAGAAATCAGTGGGACTGACTCCAAATCTGTGAGACTCACAGGAAATCAGTGGGACTGACTCCAAATCAATGGGATTCACAAGAAATCAGTGGGACTGACTCCAAATCAGTGGGACTGACTCCAAATCAGTGGGACTTCCAGGAAATCAGTGGGACTCTGATAAGTTGGTGACGGTGCAGTTCCTGCTAGCTGACCTAAAAAAACAATTTGTAAACAATTTAACATGCTAATTGGCTCTTTTAAACTAAAGTAAACGTGCTAAAAACAAATATGTGGTTTATTTTGTTTCTCTGAAAGTCAATTGCAAGGGGCATTTCTTATGGGGCCGCTGAATATGGGAGTGCTTGTCAATCGTGTTTTCTTTCCCCTTGTCCCCCCCTGTCCTTATCAGAGAGGCAATAAAGATAAGCGGGAAAGTGACGGGGGAGAGAGTGGCACCAGAGTGCCACTGACATTCCAGATCCACGGTCACGTGACCACTAGCGTGGCAATCCCACGGTCCTGATCTCCCCCTCACACCACGTGCGGAGCAGGAAATACGCCCCTTCTGTTCTGATCTCAACCACGGATGTCTACAACCGTGCTTGTTACCTCCAAATGCCCGTGGCACCCCAAATTAGCACACAGGCCATGTTTTTGTGGTAGCTCACCCTGCTCCGATCCCCATCCAATATCCCAACTGTAATTAGCAGCTTTTTCTTGCACCCCGTCCAGCCACCAATATTGAAAACGTGTACCCCCATAATATCCGGAAAGTAACGCTGAAAGGAAACCACCCTTGATCTTGAAGATGGACTTTATTAAATGAGAGGAAAATAAAATCCCACACAGAATTTACCAGCCCGCCTCGTTCTTCCTTCATTGGTCCAAACCCTGTGGTACTGGACCTGATTTAAAAAAAATCTGCATTTATTTAACCTTTGGGGCAGGGGTCTCTGTAACGTTTTCTTGGTAGGATGTATACAATGAAGACAGCGGGAGGAGAGAGTCTTTCTAAGCCCAGCCCCTCCATAGCAACAAATAATGGGATTGTGTGTACATGTGAGAACAGAAAGTAGTGATTCTCTGAGTTTGTGAATAAAAACTAGTAGTACTTTGGGCTTATAAACAAAAAATTAGTGGTACTCTGGGTTTGTACTGCAAATTAAAAAAAGTACTGCTCTGGGTATGTAAATAAAAAGTACTGGTACTTCATTCCACCTACAGTACAGTAATAACATTACATGCCCCTCTCTTCACTCTCCTCTCTCTCTCCTTTCTCTCTTCTCTCTCTTCTCTCTCCTCTCTGTCCTCTCTCTCAATTCCCTCTACTCTCTCCTCTCTCTTCTCTCTCTTCCACTCTCTTGCCTCTTTTCTCTCTCTTCTCTCTCCTCACTCTACTCCTCTCTCTCCTCTCTTCCCTCTCCTCTCTTCCCTCTCCTCTCTCTCCTCTCTTCCCTCTCCTCTCTCTCCTCTCTTCCCTCTCCTCTCTCTCCTTTCCTCATTCTCTCTCCTTTCCTCATCCTCTCTTGGTCCTCTCTTTCCCAATACTGTAAGGAGCTGTCGGACAGGTCCAGGTGTGCCCGTCCCCTCCCCGGCTGTCACACTCATAGCACACTCCCTCTTTGTGTGACAGAAAGGCTGCTGCAGTGCCGCAGGTTCTCACATTGCCGGCAGACTCTCCCTCCTCTGAGCACGGGAGCACAGACCAGGTAAGGACTCACTCAGCCGCTGGGGTACTTCAGTGAGGACAGGAGAGAGCCTGAGAGCAGCCAACTCCAGTCCTCAAGGGCCACCAACAGGTCAGGTGCTCAGGAAACCCCTGCTCCAGCACAGGTGGCTCAATCATTCCTTGCTTCAGCACAGATGGCTCAATCAGATTGAGCCACCTTTGCTGAAGCAGGGATATCCTGAAAATCTGACCTATTGGGGTGGGGGGGGGGGGGCTTGAGGACGGGAGTTGGCCGGCTATGGCCTAGGAGCGCCAGCAGGTCGATCGTTCACAGCCAATCCGTCCCTGCGCTAGTGCTAGTTTTAAGACCATCCACGCTTAGAATGGCTCACACTCCGGGTAATCTGGTTCCACTTTGTTGTATTTTAAACTATTTGGCTATTTGATATAATCCAATGCAATGCCGTCCACACCAAATAAAACCGTGCGATGGGAGAAAGAATCCCTAACCCGGAGAGCTTGCAATCAGGTAAATGGAAGTTAATACTGCACATTATTAACGGTGCGTTACCCCCATACCGACCATCTGAAAACTCTTTGCTAGGGCAAACTGGGACGTTCCATTGGTCTGCATTGGGATAAGGGGATTTTATAGCAGGGAGAAGGTTTAACGTAATTGTGCATTTTCCGGTGAATTATGAGGGAGTGTCCCATACAAATAGAGCTGACAGGTATGATTACTTCATTTCTCACTGTATTAAATAAAGTACTCCAAAAAATAATCATTTAATGATAGTTATTGCATTGATAAAGATAATTATTGTATTTCTGTATGTGTACTGTACTGGATCCATTATAATTTGAATACAAAATAGAGCATAATACAGATATTAACATCCATATCCATACCTTTCTCAACAAAAGGCAGCCAATAATATAAAAGATAGGGCTAATTGTGTGTTCGAGGTGAGACTTCACCTTTAATATTGGTAGAAATAACACTGATGGTAAGGAAAATGGATCACAATGTCTTCAAGTGCTTGATACAACCCCCACCCACCCTACCTGCTTTATTAAGCCACTTCTACAGACCTCATATCACGCTCTGTAGTGGTGGCTAATTCAATATTGAATGTTCTCACTCAACCAACACTTGGAGTACAGGAGCTCTCCAGGGAAATTCTTAACAATCCAGCGCCAATGAAAGAGGGAAGGGAGCCCGGCCCCGATCCCCCCGATACCAACTTAGGAAGACATATAAGATCCATTTCTATTATTGTGCATAACCTCTTATCACATTCATAGAGACATGGAATTTTCCGGGAGGAAATTCCCTGAATCCACCGCCCATTCGGCATTGAAATTCTGAAGGAGACAGTAAAAAATAGGCCCTTATTGAGAATTTGGGGTTGTTCATATCAAATATTTGACCCTATGTTTATATCAGATGTATTGTGCTTGCTTCCGTTATACCATTGTTGGCTATGTGTTGTATTGGAACAGTGCACACCTGTGTTAGGCAGAAGGTCCGCTCCATTCAAATGATCAGGACTTCAATCTATTCCAACATAGTAAATATGACTTTTGTTGTCATTGTATCAAAGTGCAGCTCTTCCTTTGTGGCTGCTGCCTTTGCATTATTCCCATGAAACACGATAAGGAATGTGATTAACATAGTAACGTAGTTAGTTGAGGTTGAAAATACATATATCCACCGAGTTCAGCCTTTCAATATTCTAGAATATGCCCAGAGATAAGAGTGCACAGAGAAATATCCAATAGTGTAACATTGTATTTTAAATGTGTACGTTTAGAAAAGCAATATTCTTGCACTCACAAACAAGTTTATAAAGATAGCGAATATATAAAACCGTATTTGCCAGACCGGGCGACCCGGAATATAAGGCGCCCCCCTAATTTCAGTAGTAGCTGGAAAGAAAAAAGTTTACACACATACTGTACACACACAAATACACACACTGTCACTCTCTCTGTCTGTGTCTACCTGTCACAGCGTCTCTGTGTCTCTCTCTCCCTCTCTGTGTCTATCTCTCCATATCTGTCTGTCTCTCTCTGTCTGTGTCTTTCTCTGTCTCTATGTCTCCATCTCTGGGTCTATCTCTCCATATCTGTCCGTCTCTCTCTCTGTGTCTATCTCTCCATATCTGTCCGTCTCTCTCTGTGTCTATCTCTCCATATCTGTCCATCTCTCTCTGTGTCTATCTCTGCATATCTGTCAGTCTCTCTCTGTGTCTATCTCTCCATATCTGTTCGTCTCTCTCTGTGTCTATCTCTCTGTCTCTCTTTCTCTCTCTATCTCTCTGTCTCTGGATCTGTCTATCTGTCTCTGTGTCTCTCTCTGTCGCTGTGTGTGTCTCTCTCTCGGTTTGAGCTTCCTGCCACAAGCAACATGGCTGCTTCAGGCACCCCAAGGTAGAGCTTCCTCCGTTTTACCCTCCTACCTCATACATACATCCGACTGCTGGTTAGCTCGCAAAGTGGGTGGGGCCCGATTATAAGGCGAGTATGAACTTTTCAATTTAACTTTTTTTTAAACATTTTTATTAGGAAATAGGCAAGATTACAGGCATATATCACATCACAACATCCGAATACACAGTGGTTTTCCATTTTTCCGTACTGAAGGGTGAGGGGGGGGGGTACTGCCAAGAGAGGCGTGACCTCTGGGTCACGGGGTGACCAGGGGAGCGAGAGGTCTGAAAAAGAGAGGGAGAGGGGGTCAGGGGGGGGGGGGGGGGAGAGTTGGGGGGGGGTTGCCTCCCCCACTGTGTTGTTCAATTTAACTTTATTGAAAAAATAAATCAGGCAAAACCGGTACTTATTGGTGGCATCAGTGAGACCCGCAGCTCCCGGGTATGCCACGTCACGCCAAAATGATGTCACGTGTACAAAGTGCATCCAACGTGATGAACTCATTTCTGCTAATACCGTTCAAACACGACGCGTTTCACCAGAATCTCTCGCTTTATCCATGGAATAGGGGAAGGGAAGTGTGGGATCCAACCTTACATAGTCCCACCAATGCTTTTCATTGGTCAGTAGGAACCTGATATTAACCCTTCATTATCCCCACTCAAATAAACAAAGAGAAAAAAAACTTGAAAACAACTATACATTATCAAATGGTATATATTATTACATGTAATTCGAAATACAGAAAAAAATGTTTACCTTCAAAATAGGACGCTGCTCTACACCTAAAGAAAAAAGCAATACTAGAAACAAATCTATAATAACGAAGATACAAACGTGAGAAAGAATATTAAAAACACAGTTGAACTGCACATGGGATCAGGTCTTCAAAACAACGTAAATAAGGATCAAAAGTGTACATAAATAACACATGAATATACACACACATGCATATATGCTTATGTATCTAAATATGAAAAGTGATACTTTTAACCGGCAGGTTTGGGGTGGAAGTAACCTGAGCATTTCACCTAGTGAATATATACAGCAAAGATAGGGAGCCAGTGCTTTAACGCTGCAGACCAAGCAATATCCTACATGTGTGGGGTTTTTTTTTAATTAAATAAATCAGTTCTGTACTATGAGAAAATATGTGTAGCATTTAATTTTTTTAATCAACTGAATAACGTTATTAATGTATTATAATGTAACAAGCATTTTTTGCTTTTATAGCAATCATTTACAAAGTCACATCCCCTTCCTCTTCTGAAACAGGCTCTGGCACACCCCTTTTTGAGCCCTGCCCTCTCTCTAGCAGTGCACCAATTGTATCTAGTAATTGCCTGGTCACATGATCTTCCCCACACAACTTTGCATCTTTGGTCCTCTTCTGCTGCACTGACAGCCACTTAGTGAACCCCCGAACCAAATCTTCGCCGATCGATCACAGGAGAACGTGTCGATCGGTAACTTAGCTAATTACATATCATTGTGTGGAATGTATTGAAGCACAAATTAAAGGGGGGGGGGGGGAACAATACATTTTAAAAAAATTTAAAAAGGCATCTTGGACTGCTGCTTTAGGAGAATATTTTCTTATCGGGGCCACCGTTGGGCATTCATGGTCCTGGATAATCTTTGCAGAAGTTATATCATGACATTCCCTTTATGGGAAGAGGAAGGTTGTATAGTGAGGATGTATTACAGTGATTCTTATGCTATTTTGTTTCTTTGGCAGGTTCTCTCGAGCTGAGGCACACAGACCCCCATTATGTCTTGTCCTGCGGATGATTATGAGTTCCTTTGTAATACAGCAGCAGCATGGGGCATCGTATTGGAAACCTTGGCTGCGGCCGGGGTGGTCTTCACCCTCGCCCTCATGTTGGCTCTTGCCATTATCTTCCCTCGCATCTGTGATAGTGCCAAGCGAGCGATCGTTCCCACCCAATTCATCTTCCTCATTGGCACACTGGGGATCTTTGGCCTCACATTCGCCTTCATCATCCAACTGAATGCCCAGACCTGCCCAACGCGCTTTTTCCTTTTCGGTGTCCTGTTCGCCATCTGCTTCTCCTGCCTTCTGGCCCATGCCAGCAAGCTGGTGAGACTGGTCCGAGGTGGACTGGGCATCTCGTGGTGGGTGATGCTGCTGATTGTCATTGCCCTGACACTGGTGCAGATTATTATAGCTATTCTGTATGTAGCGGTTTATCTGACGAGGACACCAGGACTGTGTAGTCGTACATCTGGCCCTCAAAACTTGATTAATCTCAACCGTGACTTTGTGCTCATATTGATCTATGTCTTATTGCTCATGGCTATCACCCTTCTCCTGTCCATCTGCAGTCTATGTGGATCCTTCAAGTACTGGAAGAGACATGGTGCCCATATCTATGTCACTATGTTCTTCTCTGTGGGTATCTGGGTGGCCTGGATTGTTATGCTGCTGACGGGCAACGCATCTGTTCTAGGTCCTAACATTTTTACCTGGGATGACCCAGTGAGAGCCATAGCTCTGGTGGCCAATGGCTGGGTCTTCCTCCTAATGTACATGGTACCTGAGCTTTGCCTGATGACCCGGTGCCAACCAGATCCAACCAAAGACATTAGCCAAGCCCAACCACGTCTTCTCCGACAAACCATTGGGATAGACAACCGAGTTTTCACCCAGGAAGACACCAGCCAAGGTAAGATTTCATGTATTGGACAGAGGCATCTGCTTCTAGATAAGCCATAAGTTCTAGATAAGCCACAAGGTTTGCTTGGTTTACTCCCTTCCCAATCACCTATTAGGTCTGCTGCTCTGTATCATTGGTGCCCAACCTTTTTTATATTGTTCTCCCCCTGATAGAAAATATTTGCTCCATAAACCCCTAATGAATAAATCTTATCGCCTCCTCATCAGACTATCGCTAACAGACTGTGTGACCGATCCCAGGCAGTATATAGTGTTCTGAGAACGTGGGGGGAACACACGCTTAATAATCCCCAAAACTGCCCCTCAGTGTGTGCAGGCAGCATGGGGGGGTATAGCTATCAATCCCTGCAGGACCTTCCAAAGTCACGCCCCACAATGCCTTGCCACTGTGGATGCAAAGAATTGTGGACACGACTTTGGAAACTCCTGCTGTAATTGACAGCTATACTCCCCCCCCCCCCCTCCCGCCGCTAAAGTGAGTGTTGGGGTCTTAGTAAGTATGTAGTCACTATACTGCCTGGGAGCCGCCATTACATATTTTTGGGGGGTAACCCCTTGGAGACACCTCACAAACCCCTGTTGAGAATCACGGCTCGATATCATCCAGGCCCAATTCTTACAAAGCATTCTAGTGCATATTGATCATAATTCAAAATGTCAATCTTTTATATTCAGTGTTACAATGTTTCCAATGCCTTAGGCACTCGGGAAACACAGAACCCCAGACAGTGATGTTAGATCAAGGGTCTAAGAATGATGGTAATAAATAATAATATTATAATACGGTATAGGGGGAGCACAGCACCACTGCTTATTTTATTTGTAGGCTTTGCAATCTGTTTTCTTGATAAAAGAAGATATAATTGAAGAATGCTTCTTATCTTGATGTTCTTATAACATGAATAAAGATGTCATAAACCTTTGCCCTGTTGCTTAATCGATCTCAGATCTCTTCATATCAGGCACAGTATCACTACTTTAATAATGGTGTGTTAACAAATAATGAGAAAAAAAGGCATTTTCGAGCTTGCGCTCCTTTAGTACTCAGTGCTCCGGAACAATTAAGCAATTGTGCACCAATTGCTATCAGCGGTCTGATCCTGTGGTAGACTCCGTTGTGTGAATATATTCGGCAGTGGGTCCTCTTAGAGTTAAAGAAGAACGTTTCTTTGTTGGATTTTACATATTCCTCCGACGCGTTTTGACCCCAGCTGGGGCTGAAAACGCGTCGGAGTAATATGTAAAATTCAAAAAAATAAACTCTCTTCTTCATCTCTAAGAGATCCCGCTGCCTTCCAACTGTTGTGTTTACAAATAAGACAGATATGGACCGTCTCTAACGCTTTGCACTTCACTTTAATAAGCCCTCTTCTCTTATAAAAGAGCTGGGCTCAGATTATTCTGCACATTACAACTTCTATAATGTCTGCAAGTTATTCACACTGCAATGCTAGTCATGTCTGTGTATATCCCGGAATTACCTGTAATAACAGAGGGAAGGACCGTGGGAGTAAGTACACTGTGCCTTATGTCCCAATGTTACCACCAGAAGAATAGTCTGTGGGGCAATACACAGCCCTTGCTGAGAGACACTGGAATCTGGCATAGTTAGAGAGGCCTTTTGATCTCACCCCAAGTTACAAGGAGATCAGCCAGTTTGCCAGGTATCATAGTGACTCAGATACACCACAGACACACCCAGGCAAGCAGGGTTTAACCACTCTATATTCAAAAATATACATTCCGTCGTATGACAGGTGAGTGCTTAAATGTAGACATCGCACAGGTGTGCCTCTGCCGAGGTGATATAGCTTCACATTGGGAGGCGTTATGGGCGTGTTTTTGTAATTTACAGCATCAACCCAATATTTTAAAGTTTAGACATCACAGGAATCTGTCTAGTGCTGAAAATATTGTAGGATTCAAATGTGTTGATGGAAATACGTGGGGGAATAGACAGGTCTACAGGGCTAACAATAATATCCCACAGTAACTGCGGTGTTGTGATAATCATACAAGCGTATTGGTTATGAAATACAGGTTATTAAACTGGTTTGTCTTTGTGGTTTATAATGCAACAACAAGTGTGGGAGTCACATTATCCTACACGCTGTATGTAACTGGGGTTACATTTATCATGCAAAGGTGTCCGTGAAATGCATTGTATCACACAGCTGAGTGTGTGTTGTTGTATTTGTAGGGTGCTAGAGTAAGATAAAGAATAGAATAAGTAGCGTTCTCCAAGCCACGTTATTCCTAGAAGTTTACATTTCCCAGAGTTTATAGTCATTTTTAATGGGCCAACAAAAGATATATTCATAGATAAAATAGTGCGCACAGCTTTACAGATCTCGTAATTCTCCTTTCCTTGTGTAAACATGATTCAGTGTGTAATGTAGATATGTCTATCTAGGATGTGATACAGATGTGAGGATTCAGATTCTGATACAGATGTGTGTGTGAGATTCGGGTTCTGATACCGATGTGAGGATTCGGGTTCTGATACAGATGTGAGGATTCAGGCCATGATAAAGATGTGAGGATTGAGGTCATGATACAGATGTGTTTGTTAGATTCAGGTAATGATACAGATATGAGGATTCGGGTTCTGATACCGATGTGAGGATTCGGGTTCTGATACAGATGTGAGGATTCAGGTCATGATACAGATGTGAGGATTCAGGTTCTGATACAGATGTGAGGATTCAGGTCCTGATACAGATGTGAGGATTCAGGGCCTGATACAGATGTGAGGATTCAGGGCCTGATACAGATGTGAGGATTCAGGTCATGATACAGATGTGAGGATTCAGGTTCTGATACAGATGTGAGGATTCAGGTTCTGATACAGATGTGAGGATTCAGGTCCTGATACAGATGTGAGGATTCAGGGCCTGATACAGATGTGAGGATTCAGGTCCTGATACAGATGTGAGGATTCAGGGCCTGATACAGATGTGAGGATTCAGGTCCTGATACAGATGTGAGGATTCAGGTCCTGATACAGATGTGAGGATTCAGGTTCTGATACAGATGTGAGGATTCAGGTTCTGATACAGATGTGAGGATTCAGGTTTTGATACAGATGTGAAGATTCAGGTCCTGATACAGATATGAGGATTCGGGTTCTGATACAGATGTAAGGATTTGGGTTCTGATACCGATATGAGGATTCGGGTTCTGATACAGATGTGAGGATTCAGGTTCTGATACAGATGTGAGGATTCAGGTTCTGATACAGATGTGAGGATTCCGGTTGTGATACATATGTCAGGATTCAGGTTCTGATACAGATGTGAGGATTCAGGTTGGGATACAGATGTCAGGATTCAGGTTCTGATACAGATGTGAGGATTCAGGTTGTGATACAGATGTGAGGATTCAGGTTGTGATACAGATGTCAGGATTCAGGTTGGGATACAGATGTCAGGATTCAGGTTGCGATACAGATGTGAGGATTCAGGTTGTGATACAGATGTCATGATTCAGGTTCTGATACAGATGTGAGGATTCAGGTTGTGATACAGATGTGTCAGTAGGATTCAGGTTCTGATACAGATGTGTCAAAGGAAAACATAGCAGCAAAGTCCATCAGTGCACTTCCCGTCTTCCTGCTGGTGTGTCTGCAGTGTTTAGATCACCATGCAGATGTCCCTGAATGTCACTGTTTCGGATGTGTCTCCAGTACTCAGGTCTCACAGTGTTTTACCTGTGAGGATGTCGCGATGTGGGGATCATGAAGGTTTATCTGTGCTCTTAAACCTCTGTTTCTTCCTCAGGCCCAGACTCTGGAAGAAGCTCCCCATCTTCTCCACCGCGATTCGATGCAACACTTGCAATGAGGGTAAGTAGCCTATAGCCATGTTCTCCCAATAACATCGCGGAACAACTTAAATATTCCTGTATGCTAGTATGAGTCCATGTATTTGCTACTACGCTGACAGGTACGTGGTTCTACTGTATACAGAGATATAAGTGTTGTTCAAATGTTCTCCTACACACAGATAGCCCTCCCTCTCCCCCCCACTGTGTTCCTATACCTATATATACAGGTCACTCCGTTGTGCTCCTTTACACACACGTAAGAGGTCTCCCCCTGTGCTCCTATACACAAATATACGTAGTGCCCCCATGTGCTCCAATATACAGATATAAGAGTACTCTCCCCTGTGCGCCTATACACATATATATAGTAGTCCTCCCATGTTCTCCTATATACAGATATGTGGTCTCTCCCATGATATACTGTGTATATATATATATATATATATATATATATATATATATATATATATATATTATATACGGTCTCCCCTGTGTTCCTATACACAGGTTAAAGAGGTTGCTCCCCTGTGTTCCTATACACAGATATCAGAGGTCTCTCCTTTGTTACTATACACAGATATAAGAGACCTCTCCATGGACTCTTATTCCCAGATATGAGAAGACTTCCCAGTTGCTCATAAACACCGCTATAAAATGCTGTCAACCTTGATACCAAACGTAATGTCACCTCTTCCTCTCTCTTCAGGACATCGATCCTTCAAAGGAGTTCACCATACCTCGCCCACAGCAGCGTCCAAACTCGTACATGCACTACCGATCCCACGACCTCAGCTCCATGTAATCCTGCCGTTAGAAGACCGCGGTGGCTTCGGATAGACCCTGGGCAGGCGCTCCTCTCTGTCCCCACTTACCCGTACCTTTGCAAGACCAGGGGTCAAGCGTGTCCCCTTCTCGCCACAACTAGTTCCAGATCAGCCACCAATAAAGTTGATGACCCGATGGGACATATTAACATCAGACAGCGGTGGCATTTAAGCTATCCCAGCCCATGATTCACCCGCGTAATTAGGCTGTGTATTGCTTTCACAACCCAAATGAGACCATATGAATATTATGTGACCTTTTGTAGGGAGGGTTTCGTCCATCCTTGTTTCCAACTGGAACGGTCTGGGGTCAATTATTAGATAAAGTTATACATTGACAGTGTCATATTATGTCACACACACACACCTGTCAACAGGTTTGCAGGTACATTGTGTCCTTTTTGCTTAAGAGCTCCTGATCACTGCATATTCAGATTCGGTATGCCTGTATATCTTACCATATCTCCCTCCTGAACTTGATACTTATGGTGCTGTGTTACAACACCATCAACTGGTAGTTGGCGGTACTGCATGCCAAAGCTTAAAGGCTCGCTCAAGTTGTATTAGCTGCTAATGGTTGTGACAAGAGAGGGAGGAGAGAGGTATTTCAAGGTGGAGGAAGATACCAAACATGCCAAAAAGATGGCCTGTCTTCTTATCCCTTGGGAGACAAGTCAATATACTTTCTTCTTGCTTCCCTTTTGAAGCCTGACCAAGCGCCTACGCCTGGAGTGAGTGTTACTCTATCTTAAGTAGTCTCACTCATTAACAGCCTTGTTGGTTTCACTGTTGCCAATCTAGATCCATGCCATTATAAAATACTAAGCCTGTCCTGGTTCTCCAAGGGTCCATTGTCTATACAAAGGGAGGACCCATGGACCATGGTAACCAGCATGCAGTGTGTTGTTTTGATGGAACAGAAAAGCGGATGGTGACCTCATGGCAGCATGGAGTGAGGGGGCTATACTGTGGATTTAAATACTTTAAGGGCCTTACTTATACTTATTCACAGGGAATGGCAGGTTTTAGGCCATAACCCCCATAAACCATTAGCCACTGCACTTTGACCGCCTTTGTGTTTAGTTAATCACATTGAAACCAGTTTACAAGATCTCCTTTCTTTGACATGAGAGGTCTACGGCGTAGCCTCAGAGTTGCCACTCTCGCCAGCCACGTTACTTGCCTTTAAAACAAAAAAATGCCGACCACACTTATGAGGAGTTAATCAAACAGATAAAATAACTCGCTCGAGGATCCACTAACCTACAATGGCCGTTAACGGGAGAAAGAGTAAAGACACTGACTGGCACTGAGTGTGAAGCTGGGGAACCTGGTTCAATTCCCGGTGTTGTGACCTTGGGCAGTCATTTTATCTCCCTGTGTCTCAGGCACCAAAACATAGATTGTAAGCTTCACGGGGCAGGGACCTGTGTCTGCAAAATGTCTTTGTAAAGCGCCACGTAAAACTAGCAGCGCTATACTAGAACATGCTATTATTATTATTATTAACGCGGATCGAGCCCTGATAACCTAATAATCGGAGCTCTGTAATCCATCCCTCCTTGATTTAGCAAACAGTCTTATGGGCCTTATTTTATATACGCCGAAGTGGCCGCCCCGGATGTTGTCAACTAAAAGGCCGCATTCGAGTCTGTGGGGGTTGTCGGCTTATATAGCCTTTAAAGCCCAGTATGGCGCTCTATTTTTATATACCTATTCTCCTAACATCCAGCCCCCTGATGAAGTGGTTGAAGCACTAATACCCTTGAGTATGTATTATGTACAATTCTAGATCAGAGAATACAAAGCTTGTGTCCACACACAGCTATGAACCATTTCCCCACACAATGGCAGTGTGTCCCCGTTCTGCACGGCACTCATTGATGGACCAACGTTTCTCAGTGTTCAGGCAATGACCGGACAACGTGACACGGGGAGGCCTCTTATTCACACAGCAGGGAATCTTTTTTTGGAGACAACCATTAAAAAGTTGTCTTAAATGATGTTGGTTGAGTCAGATAATGCATCTGATTAGTGGTTTCCTGTGTGTGTGCACCGGTGGTCAGTGCGTGGTGGTGTACAGAGTACCACTCATATTTAGTGACATCCTTCGAGTTCCATCTTCCTTCTAAATAAAGGGGCACTTATTTCAGTAAGGCTCCATACGCTTGTTTTTTTGAACTTGTATAATTTATACACCTTCCTACAATAAGCACCAAACAGCTTTAATGACCAGCACTATTATTTTTAGATACACTGACCACAGGTGCACACGTTTGTGTTAATTCAGTGGGACTCCACACACTTGTTTCCATGGTTTATTGAGTCCACACAAGCTGTTGAAGTCTCACTTGCCCCCTTGCTTAATAGGACTTTTCTATGCTTGCTACCAATATCTAAGTTTTTGCCCCCCCCCAACAAGAAGATTGCTTCACTGCATACCGTGTACAGCAGAGGTTCTCAACTCTCGTCCTCAAAACCCCCCTACAGTTCAGGTTTCCACGATATCCCTGCTTCAGCACAGGTGGCTCAATCAATGGCTCAGTCAAAGACTGAGCCACTGATCAAGCCACCAGTGCTGACGCAGGGATGTCCTTAAAACCTGACCTTCTGGGAGGTCTTGAGGACTGGAGTTGAGAACCTCTGGGGTACGGGGGTTTGCAGACCATTGTATAACTCAGCACTGCAGGTGTTCTCAGCAAACAAGGAGATCACCCGTCTCACTGCCCTGTGCGTGACGCACCTTGCCACATGTCCACGCTTGTGTCGCCTCAATGTTGTTACCTCTCTTTCCTCTTCTGTCACCGACTTACTAATCAGTGTCTGTAAATATATGTCATGTCCTAATATCGTATCTATAAGAGACGTGACGTGTGGTTATATGTATGTTAAGTTATTCATCCTAAAACTGTAATAAAGCGGTTTATTATACAGAGATCTTGTTTATTCTCAGTCTTTTGTCTTGGCCCCTTCTGCCTGGTTGCCCCTTATGGAAACGTAGGGGGCTATTTTACTAACTGTTTCCTGGCTGCAAAACTGGCTCAAAACCAGAGCGCAAGTGTCATATCGATCATATGGAAAAAAACATTGTATTTCGTGGGATTTCTTATCTTTCATACATTTGGTGCTATTTCTTGCACTGGTTTGCCCCAGTTTTTTTTAGCAAGGAGACTTTAGTCAATAACCCCCATGGAATATGAAGGCAAATAAATACGACTTGACCCATCTTGGTGGTCCATTTTCCATGTAAAACCTCAGACCCCATTTGACCATTGGCTCTATTTCATATTTATCGGCCTTCTGTCTATCCCCCAAAACATGTGAATTCCCCTACTCTATCACGCGAAGAAGGGAGGGGAGCCGTGTCAGTCCTTCCATGTAGGAACGAAGGAGGGGAGGGAGGAGGGCGTATGATACCTTTTATTGGACCAACAAGTAGATGATGTGTTACAGGCTTTCCAACCTCTCAGGGTCCTTCATTGGGGAAATACAGAAACACCGTATAATATACAGTGTATGTAAGAGGGATATCTGGTTACAATGGATGTTGCGTTGAAGTGGGAAATAAGATGAGGTAGAAACAGGTAGCCTACTATATACAGTATTAGGCTCTATAACAGGGGTTACCAACCTTCTTTTGTTTAAGGAACCCTATGTGAAATTCTGAGGAACCCCAACCCTCTCTAATAGCGTGTCTGAGATCAGATGCATTGTAAAGAACCCCAACCCTCTCTAGTAGCGCGTCTGAGATCAGATGCATTGTAAAGAACCCCAACCTTCTCTAATAGTGCGTCTGAGATCAGATGCATTGTAAGGAACCCAACCCTCTCTAATAACGTGTCTGAGATCAGATGCATTGTAAGGAGCCCCAACCCTCTCTAATAGCGCGTCTGAGATCAGATGCATTGTAAGGGACCCCAACCCTCTCTAATAGCGTGTCTGAGATCAGATGCATTGTAATGAACCCCAACCCTCTCTAATAGCGTGTCTGAGATCAGATGCATTGTAAGGAACCCCAACCCTCTCTAATAGCGCGTCTGAGATCAGATGCATTGTTAATTCTTCTGTATTTGGTACAATTTTAAAATGATCTAAATATTACAGGGACCCTTTAGGGACGCCCGGGGAACACAAGGGTTCCTAGGAACTGTGGTTGGAAAACCCTGCTCTATAACCTGTATTGGGGGGCTATTCTATAAATCCCACCAGCTTTTGCTGTGAAGAGAATGACCCCCCGTTACCTGCTATCTGATTTCTGTTATATGCAGCGGCCCGGACTTCTGCCTTGTGTCATCGCTCCAGAAACGGTCACATGACACAACCGGGCCCTGAATGTCAGAAACAGGAAGGGAGGGGGCTTCAGTTTAATTTTGATCTGGCTGGCCGCTCCATCAGACGTCCAATCGCAACCCTGATATGTCATAAGGGCGCCTGGCGTACCAGGTTCGTGGTTACGACTGGATCAGCATCACACCGCTGACCTGGAGTTAGCTGGCAGGTATTGGTGTAAGACAGGGAACAACAATTTGTAAACAATGTAACAGTCTAATTGGCTTCCCTAATGCAATGTAACCATGCTAACTGCAAGGATTTGGCTGCTTTCATTTTTTGCGAAATTAATTACAAATTGAAAGAGTTTGTTAATCAAATGTATTCTTTCATATTATCCCCCCCCCCCTGTCATTATCAGAGAGACAATAAAGTGGGGGGGAGAGGGGGCTCTGCCTGTGCAAACTCTTGTAGAAGGCACAGTGACGTCAGACAGAAGGGAGCAGCCGGAGGGGATCAAACCCCCTCCCAAGTCTCCGCTCCCCGTGTTTATAAACCAACTTTAAAAAAGGATTTAAAATACTGATAAGTGTCAGATTTGGGTAAAAAAAATCACCAATCACCACCGGATTATTTATTTAGAAAATGTTTTACCAGGAAGTAATACATTGGGATGTCACCACTTACACGGCACTGGTATTAGTACTCCATGGTACTAGGCAGGGTTACCACTTTGTAGGTTATTTATTTATTTTATTTATTTATAAAATATTTTACCAGGAAGTAATACATTGAGCGTTACCTCTCGTTTTCAAGTACAGTATGTCCTGGGCGTATGTATGTATGTATGTATGTATATATGTATGTATGTCTTTATTTATATAGCACCATTAATGTACATAGCGCTTCACAGAAGTAATACATGTGACAATCATATAAATAACAAATAATACAAATAACAGATCATGGGCAGAATTGCTTCAGACATAAAAGTAACATTAGGAAGTCCTCGTCCCTGCCCTGAAGAGCTCACAATCTAATTGGTAGGTAGGAGGAACGTACAGGGGCATTCCCACATAGCAAGCAACAAAAAAAAACAATTCTGAAACAATTTATCAATCTAGAAAGATTCAGTTCCCCCTAAAGCAGTGTTTCTCAACCAGGGTGCCGGGATACAATGGTGTGCCACTATCCTCTGACAGGGGTGCTGCTGCCTCCGGGGGGTGGGGGGATGCATTCTCGGGCTGCGATCCGCCTCTCCTCTCTGAGCCCGGAACACAGAGGAGAGAGAGGAGAGGCGGATCGCAGCCTCCAGACAACGTGAGCCGCACCCACTGTGCAGTTGACACGTTTTAGGTGTGTGGGAGAGTGTGGTGTGTGTGAGCAACAAGGGATTAGTGAAGGGATTCCCCGAGATTTTATAAACCCTCAATGGGTGCACTTGCCCAAACCAGGGTGAGAACCACTGCTCCCAAGTATAATGTTCACTTACTGTATTTGTTTCTTGCCTAAGAATAAGTCTGTTTCAATTTCCTCTGGGTCCCATAATTCAAATCTCACCTGGTAATTATTAACAAATCTACGTAAGTACCAGCAGTGCACTCACTGTCTAATAGCTAAATGATGAAAACAATTGTAATGCTGAAAATATATTTAATAATTAAACAAACCAGAAATAAATCAAAAGTGTTTGCAGAAACCAGTGTCACAATGGGCATGTCACAAAGTGAGGGGGGGGGGAAGGAAAAGGGAAAAAACATGAAACACAAGGAAATTACACAAAAAACGGAGAACGGAAAGTATGCTGGGGGGCGACGTTTCGAGGGACTACCTCTTCATCTGATATGTATAGAACGCCAGTGCATCAGAAGAACAAGTCCTTGTAATTATAACGTCTGCAATGGAAAAACTCCCAATGTACTGTGTAGTACAATAAATTTACCCTTGAGAAAGGGCATAGAGCCTGAAACGCGTTGGTGGACTATTGCTGTGGCTAGGGGGGACATTTAGTCCAATCTTTTTATGCATTAAATATTTTTGCTGTTGCAACCGTGAGCCTCCTCCTGGTCTTCGTGGCAGTGTACTGCCGTTTTTCTACCTGTACCTCTTCATCTGGCCCATTCCCCCTGGTCCCAAAGGGTCCCAGAGGTACTTCCCTAAGCCTTCCTTCCCCTATCACTGGTCAAATCAGACACCCCTGAAAATAGATAGCCATCATGCAGTGTAGGCAAAATACAGCTTAAAGCAGGGCAGCAAGAATCCACTATAGTCAATGCCATTAGTTCATGTACCACCGGACACTGCTGGCAATAATACAGTAAAGGCTGAACACAGCTTGCAAAATTACCACCTGGTAATTATTGTTCTTTCAGTCTTTAATCCAGTAATTCCCAACTCCAGTCCTCAGGGAACCCCAACAGGACAGGTCTTAGGGATATCCCTGCTCCAGCACAGGTGGGTCAATCAGCGGCTTGGTCATTTTGACTGACCCACCTGTGCTGGAGCAAGGATATCCTTAAGACCTGTCCTGTTTGGGTTCCCTGAGGACTGGAGTTGGGAAACACTGCTTTAATCCCTTTAAACACTTTATCCTGCCATTAATGGTCAAACACTATACCAAAGCAAGAGATTGGGGATGAACAACCTCCCTGCATATAGCACAGCTTACAAACAGTGTTATCACAAAAGAGATGAAGCAAATATTGTTTAAACGCCCCAAAGCATTTTGTCAATATTGAGACATTAAAAGTAAAAAAAAAAAAAAAAGGAAATATAGTTATAATAGTTTTATTTGTGCCCATCCCATCCGTTTAACCGATAGTAAGTGCCACCGCCATTATTCCACTAGTGTCCCCAGAGGAACTGCCCTTTACCATTTGAGTAGAAAAAACGAATGGCGCACAGCCAGGGAGTCAGGTGTGGAATAAAAAACTTTTTCTTTTATTGCAGCATGGTGAGAGACAAATTCACCCCCTTGGGGGACACAGACAGGGACCTGCCTGTGTCCCCCAAGGGGGTGAATTTGTCTCTCACCATGCTGCAATAAAAGAAAAAGTTTTTTATTCCACACCTGACTCCCTGGCTGTGCGCCATTCGTTTTTTCTACTGGATGTGTCTGGATTCTGGAACCTTCTTGGCTGGCACGCCGGCAGAGGAACCCTGGAGATGACGTGAGTGGGGTTTATTGGTTTAGACTGTTATAGTTAAGTCTGACTGTTGTCACTGTGATGCTTACAAGTCTATATTTACCTACCCACTCCCACTGGTATCTCCAGGGTTAATATTTAATCACCCACGTAATTGGATGGAGTTGCTGCGGGTTTGAGCACCCCAATCCTTTCATCTATCTAGCTTTACCATTTGAGTGCCGGAGGGGTCATGGTGGCCCAATCAGGTGACCGCTTTCAATACCGGTCATGAGACCGCGGCGGTCATGTCGGAGGAAACGGGGGTGGAGAGACCCTGCTCCTACGTTTCGTTACCGGTTATATCGCGGGATCTAAGTTAAACACACACACCCCTGGGCATGACATGGGGGCCCTGGAGTGCCAGGCCCCGTGGCGTGATGACCACATCCTGGGGCACCCAAAGGGTTAAGAAGTGGGCATGTTCTCTTTTTTAAACATGGCTGCCAGGCAGCTTTCTGCTAACCAGCCAATCACAAAGGACTATGTCATCACCTGACACATGCAAAGGGTTTCCAGGCAGCTTCTCCAAAAATACTGGGCACAATGGTGACAGGTGTGACACGCTCGAGGCACAGACACACACACACCCTCTCAGAAATGTTACATTCGTACCAGATGTCATAATGCGGGAAATACTTTTGGCCCTTTTGTAACCCAAACAAAAGATCTTACATTTCATAAGGTATTAGCCCCTTGGATGAATGCTTTATAGAATTCAGAATGGACAAGATTAACTACATAAAGTGTCAACCTGACTTTGTGACTTTGTCGTTCCTTGTTTTTTCTTTGTCATCATCCTTCCATATGGTATATTTGCTATTTGAATGTAATAGGGTGGTCTCTTGCTCCATTTACTTCATCCTTTGTGTTGTTTTCCCCCATTTTTCTTCTCTGTATCCCTTTACACATTAATCGAGAACATTTACATAAATAAAAATGAAACTAGGAACCCTCTAAATTTCACAAGTATCACAGAAGTGCAGGAAAGTGTTAATCGTAGCGATGCGGAATTAAGGGTCAACGGTGCAGATCTAAGGGGATTTAATGGTAAAAGTTTAATAGCGTGGATAACATCTCCCCTCCAGTCCTATTCTGTATGAGTGTGTGTGTTACAGAGAGCAGCAGCAGTGTAGGTGAAGGAGGGGCTGCATACACTCATACACGAAGCAGCAGCCGTTATCCGAACATTTACCTGGGTACATTTTGCCATAACGGGGCCTGTATCTCGGGAAGTAGGGGATCTCTGGACTTGAAATCAATGTGGTTCAGCTCCGCAGACCCCCTGCTACAATACTGTAATGTTTCAAATTAAATAAACCCCCGCGATCACCTCTGAGAGGCGCGCAGTAGAGTGACTGATTCAGCCTATCTCTTAGTCCGTGGGCATGGTCAGCGCTTAGACCCTGACCCGCGCTTAGCCGCGCTCACGCTTGGCAGTGAGCCCCTGCAACCGCAATGAGAGCGGCTTTAGCAGGGGCTCGCGCACGCTTCCGCAGGCGTGCAGAAACGTAGCCGACAATTTTTTTTTCGTTTAAGCGCTCACGGGAGCGGAGGGACGGTCACGTGAGCGATTCGCCCAATGAGGGCGAACCAGCTCTGTGACGTCACTGGCCCGCCCCCCGACACGCCCCCGGACGGCGCGAACTAAGGTCATGAAAAGCACCCGCTTTCCCTCAGCCTCCGCGCGCCTCCGCACGGCTGAAGTCTCTTTGGACTCAGCCGTACTGTGCGTCTATTACAGGCAGGCAGACCCCGGTAGGACTCACACAGCAGGGACTCCTGCTGTGTTAATCCGATGGGCCATTATAGTCTGCCCCGGCAAAACTTGTGCGGATCACGGGAATCCATTTCGAGATTTGTTCGAATAACGGCCGCTGCATCTGTATACACATTTCAGTAGCTCTGAAGCATCCTTCAGCATCTCTGCTTGGATCAGGACTGGACAGGAGGACCTGTGAGAATGACTGTCCCATTATCTCACTGGTCCCCGGATCCCAACACCAGCTGGGCAGAGAATGGATCAGATGCACACAGGTCCAATATGAGCTCAACTCGGGATAATGCCACCATCGCTGCAGGTTTGGAAATCGCGAGGGAAAATGTAGAAGATAAATGGGCAGTCTTTACAACATTGTTAGAAAGCACACTCATCAGTGTATACCCTTGGGTAATAAGTATAAAAGAAACAAGTCTAAACCAACGTGGCTAAATAAACAGGTAGGGGAGGAAATGGACAAGAAGAGGAAGGCGTTTAGAATCTTTAAGTCAGAAGGGACGGAGACATCGTATCAGAATTATAAGGAATGTAACAAAAATTGCAAAAGGGCAATCAAATTAGCAAAAATGGATAACCCTAAAAAGTTATTTAAGTACCTTAAAAACAAAAAAAAATGAGAAAATAAAATATAGGACCCTTTCAGTGTGAGATGGGCAGGCAGATTATTGGAGATAAGGAAAAAGCAAAGGCACAGTATTAAACACATTCTCTGCCTCGGTGTTTACCAGGGAAGAATCAATTTCAATAGTAGTGCCGCAGGAGGAAGCCACAACCTCCATATTAATGAACAATTGGTTAAATGAGGAAGAAGTTCATAAGCGGCTTGAAAAGATTAAAGTAAATAAGGCACCTGGCCCCGATGGCATACATCCAAGAGTCCTCAAGGAGTTAAGTTCAGTAATAGCCAAACCATTACACTTAATATTCAAGGACTTAATTTCCACAGGCTCTGTACCACAAGATAGGCGTAAAGCAGATGTGGTGCCTATATTTGAAAAGGGAGCTAGATCACAACCGGGAAATTACAGACCTGTAAGCCTGACTTCAATAGTGGGGAAACTACTTGAAGGTTTAGTACGGGATAATATTCAGGAATACCTAATGGAAAACAGAATTATTAGTAATAGTCAGCATGGATTTATGAAGGATAGATCATGCCAAACTAACCTTATTTGTTTCTTTGAGAAGGTAAGTAGGAATTTAGACCAGGTAATACAGTTGATGTGGTCTACTCAGATTTTGCAAAGGCTTTTGATACGGTTTCACACAAGAGGTTGGTGTACAAAATAAAGAAAATTGGACTCTATAAAAATATTTGCACCTGGATTGAAATCTGTTTGAAGGATAGACAACAGAGGGTTGTCATAAATGGAACTTTTTAAAGTTGGGCTAAAGTCGTGAATGGAGTACCTCAGGGATCGGTACTGGGACCCCTGCTTTTTAACTTCTTAACTAATGACCTTGAGGTTGGCATCGAGAGCAAAGTCTCCATCTTTGCTGATGACACTAAATTGTGTAAGGTAGTAAAATCATAAAATTAGAGCAGGATGTAATTTCTCCCCAGAAGGACTTGGAGAGACTGGAAACGTGGGCAGGTAAGTGTCAGATGAGGTTTAATACAGATAAATGTAAGGTTATGCATTTGGGAAATAAGAATAAACAGGCGACTTACAAATTAAATGAGGATAAATTGGGGGAATCCTTGATGGAGCAGAATTTAGGAGTGCTTGTAGACAGCAGGCTTAGCAATAGTGCCCAAAGTCATGCAGTAGCTGCAAAGGCAAACAAGATCTTATCTTGCATTAAATGGGCAATGGATGCAAAGGAAGTAAACATAATTATGCCCCTTTACAAAGCACTAGTGAGACCACACCTTGAACATCGAGTACAGTTTTGGGCACCAATCCTTAGAATAGACATTCTGGCACTAGAGAAAGTGCAGAGCCACCATATTAATAAAGAGGATGGACAATTTAACTTATGAGGAGAGGCCAGCTAAATTATATTTATTTACTTTAGAAAAGACTAACCCCGTCTAAGACGGGATACAATATACAAATATATTCAGGGACAATAAAAGGAGCTTTCAAAAGAACTATTCATCCCACGGGCAGTACTAAGGACATGGGTCATCCCTTAAGGTTGGAGGAAAGGAGATTTCACCAGCAAAGGGTTCTTTACAGTAAGTGCAGTTATAGTGTGGAATTCATGGAGACTGTGATGGCAGATACAATAGATTTGTTCAAAAAAAGGTTGGACATCTTTTTAGAAAGGAAAGTATACAGGGATATACCAAATAAGTAAACATGGGAAGGATGTTGATCCAGAGATTAATCCGATTGCCAATTCTTGGAGTCAGGAAGGAATTTATTTTCCCCCTAATGAGATATTATTAGATAATGTGTCACTGGGGTTTTTGTTGCCTTCCCCTGGATCAATATACTGTAAGTACGGATATAGGATAAAGTATATGTCGCCTACATTTAGCATAGGTTGAATTTGATGGACATAAGTCTTTTTTCAACCTCATCTATTATGTAACTATTATGTAACTATTATGTAACTATGTAACTATGTAATTGGAAACATTTCACTAAAAACAATGACAAACAATGGTAGCACTCCCTAAACATCACACGTCCTAAATCAATGACACAGGGGAAATCAACAATTGATAATATAACCTTGTGGCTTCAGGGAGTCTCCATATAGGAACTCCCTCTACAGTCACTAAAACTGTGCAATAATTATTCTAACAAACACAGTGTCAGAAGAACACAATACTGCTCAGACAGGACACGCCGCGGCAGCTAACGCAGTGTGTTACAGAGGTGCTCTGAACATTGGTATAGAAACATTTGTACTGGAAATACTCGGTATTTTGGTGTTACTCAAAATCTGTAATAAACTGATAAATCAATAAAACCGTTTGCATTTTTTTTTTAAATGACCTCATTTGTCCGGTTTTGATTCCATTTAAAGTAGCAGTATTGCAATTTATTTATTTCGGTTTATCAGATTTGGGGCACCCTGTGGACCTGAACAGCATTATTCCCAAATCCACAGACCCGATGTTTACCTTTTATGGTGCTGTTTGGGAAATACAAAATGGCCACTGCTTCAGCCTCACTCCCGCGGGCCAATAGGAAATTGCGATGTCATGGGAGGTGATTACTGTTTAACACATTCTGTAACGCCTTCAATGCTTCTGTTACCTGTGACCCAACGCTGAACACAATACCATTGTATATATAAGACCACTCCATTTTCAAAGACCCAAATAAGTAAAATTTGAGAGGTGCCGGACCACAAAATAACTTTTTAATGGAGAAATCCTGACATAAAGAGTAAGATTCCTTTGAAATATACAAGACCACGGGGAAATGGTATTGTGATTGGGATGGCAGGTGCAGCATGGCACCCAGAATAAAGGTTATGCTGCATGCTGTCCCTTCCCGACAATAGGGAAACCCCATGTTAAGGGTTAACATGCCATTCTGCGGTTGGAGAGATGCCCAACCCTAGTTAGGAGTTATATATTATTCTGTGGGTTTTGTAAACTGTTTGGATTAACTTGGTGTGACTCCTTGTATGCCTGAGCCTTGAACAATGAGTCAGGGGGTTAGTCATTGTGTGGGCCAAGTGCTGTATCCAAGGACAATGGGAAACTGTGGAAGGACCCGCCCATCTGCCGGGAGAGTACACAGCCCAAGACCAGTGTATTGTTTTCTCCCTGGCAGCATAGCATCCAACCCTGGGGGGTGCCTGGAACTGATCTTGGGGACTGGCATTCAGGTCCGAGCCCCATTTGCCTGGTTCCAATTGGTCAGTTTTAATTTCCCATGCTCCCAGGCCAAAGGCATCCAAGGTAAGCTCACTTGGCAGCACCCTGCACCTAGCGAGCTAGGAGTCCCCAGTTAGTCTCTTGTTGTGGGATATTGTTGTGTTTTTATTTGTTTGCTTTGGCTAAATAAACAGAGGTTTATTAGCCTCTGTGTCCTTCCTGGTTATTGCGGTCCCAAGGTTGTCTGGTCAACCCAATCGTGCAAACTGATTTCTGGTGGTAGAAGTGGGATCGCTAGGCTCATGGCTGAAATATGGGTGTGACAGATTAGACCAGGCTCCCTTAATAAATAAAGGTTAAACACAGTCTGCTGACTCCTTCACATGTCCGGTCCCTTCATTTTAGGGCAAAATATCAGGAAAATGTATATTGCTAGGTTACTGCTGTATAATATAATGATACCCCCCTCGCCACCCCCCTCCCCCCAACGCCCTCTACCAGATACCCCTTGGGGTTCCTCCAGTGTGTGTACAAGGCAGCTTCCTACATGACCCCTGCTGAGATCAGCTCCTTAAATTCCAGCCAGAGCGTCACAGTTTGTAACCACTTCCGTGCTGGATTCCCTTTTATTTTCACATTTCAGTTAGGTGTGTGCTAGTCCTGTGATTGGTTGAGGACTAAAACATATCTGATTGATAAAAAAAAAAAAAGTCCCATAGGGAATAATGGGCAAGGAAATCCTTAAAAGTCCTGCCCTGTTTTCCCAGAGTCAGACTCGCTGGGGAAAGACATTCAGATGCTGTGATCTCTCTTTGGGGTACGTTGGTCTGCGCAGTTACCCCACTTTCCTGCGCCATCCCAAGGACTTTATTCCCGCACCCCCGGGTGGAACTGACTACTTGTACGTTTCAAAGAAAAACTTTTTTTATTTCTACTACCCTTCCCTTTTATTTACTGTTGCTGACTGTGTTATATTTTGCGTACTTTAACTTCTAGATTAAACTCTTGTTTGATCGCTCTGTTGTCGTGACTGAGTGTTAGCCCACATGTTTTTGTGTAACTTGTGACTTACTGTATATTGTGATATTTACTCAAACGCTACGCCTAGTGAGTTCAGGCTGGGGTTGTTACTGTATGTGCCTTGCGATTCAGTAACTTGCTGAGTGCTCACTGGGAGTTCTGGAATTCTCTAGGTTAAGTGGAAATCCCATTGTCCCCAGAGACCACCAGGGTAATAAAGGTTAGGATCATTGTGATCTGGGTACAGGGATTGTGTAAATGTGTTGTGGGATCTGGGAATCTTGGGACCCTCTGCATTCACGAGAGTCCCCTTGTCCCCAAAATCCATATGGGTATCAGAGTAAGGTTGTGCAATCTCAGTCTTGGGGTGGCCCCTAGTGGTTCTGGGTGGTAACTACCCTTCTTGCAAAGTCAGGCTAGGGTTCCCAGGGTGTACTCTGTCAGTGTTCCCAGAATTGGGTGGGGGGTATTCGGGGTATAGGAGCGTGGCTCTTGTGGTGTGTCCTCTAGTCATTCTGTGGGGGTGATGCTACCATCGTAGCAAAGTGAGGCTAGGGATAGTAGTGGATGTTAGCCCGAGTAGTGGATCCCCTAGCCCGAGCGGCGATACCTCGTGGTCTGTAGTTCCGAGGCACGTTCCCAGCGGGTGGAGTCTGGATAGACTCAGTATAACGTGACACACTGTTTTGGGTACAGACAGTCTGGCACTCCGGCATAACCAGACCTCTCCGTGACTGTCACAACGGGTATTTCAGCACTGAGAAGGTATCAGATTGGAGACCTCAGATCTGTGGGTTATAATGGCACAGTGCTTGGCATGGGCGACACTCATTCCCCGGTTAGCTTAGCCGATTGCGTAAAGGCAGACGAATGCTGATCGATACAGAGGCTGAACCAGGAAAAAGCCAGTGACTTGGTGTCATGAAGCTGGCGCACCCACAGAAGGATGATCCAAGGTGATTATCCTCCATGATCTGCTACGGCACAAGAGAGAGGTGTCTCTCATTGGGAAGTAGGGATTTTGTAGTCAGCTAAATTCTACGACTAAACGACAACAGTTTCCCTACATTTGACGAGGGCAAGGAGGACATAGACGGCTACCTGAGGTCATTTGAGAAAATGTGTCACCTGCATCAGCTTCCCGAAAAACTGCTGGTGGAAATTGCTGTCCCCAAAGCTAAGTGGAAAAGCTGCCAAGGCATACTCGGAAATCGTTATGGGGGAAGCTGGGACTTATGCGGTCGTGCAACAGGTCCTCCTGGCCTATTATGCTATTACTCAGGAGTCTTATTGGCCAAAGTTCCAGGCGCAGCAATGGGTTCCCCAGGATACACATGCAGAGATTGTCTCCAAGCTGACCCACTACCTGAAGTAGTGGGTAGTCAGCAGCGAGGTAGCAACCATGAAATAACTGCAAGACTTGATCATAAAAGAGCAATTCTTGCTAAAGTGTATCCCCTAGGTACAAGAGTGCGTCTTAGATCTCCTGTAAGCGACCACTGAGGGCTACCATAAAAATGGAAGTTGATTTTGTGGTGGGTCACCCGTATTGCTAACACTGGACACTGCCGGGTGCCCTGACCCCCGGGACGCATAGCCAACGCCCAGCAGAGCAGTCACGACCTAAGCCTGAACCACAGCAGCCCCAACTTTATACCATCCCCAACCGAATTCGAGCACAAGAGGAAATAATAAAACATCGTCACCTGAAGCCAGCCCTGGGCAACTGCCAACCAGGAAGTTTCGACTGATCCGCCGCTTGTGAGCGAGGAAGCTTCTTGAGTTCCAGAGACACCCCAGCCCGACGTAACGGTTAAGAACAGAGAAGTCGGGGAAGAACGGTAAGTTGTTACTTTGGAGCCTGGCCCATCAGGAGTATAGTTTCACTATACAGCACAAGAAGGGCAGTGACAACAGCAACACCGACGGTCTATCCCAGCAGGATTAACTGGGCCTGCTCTGACAGCCATGTAACCCCATAGACCAAGGAGGCCAGCCCATCCCAGCTGATACCCCAGGGACCTCATCTTGAGTAGAGGCAGCATGGCGCCCAGAATAATGGTTATTGCTCTGCCTGTCAATAGGGAAACCTTAAGTTAAGTGTTAACATGCAATTTTAGGGTTATAGAGTGGCCCAACCCTAGTTACAAGTTATATATTATCCTATGTGTTTTGTAAACTGTTAGGGTTTCTTTAGTGTGACTCCTTGTATGCCTGAGCCTGGAACAATGGCTGTGCATCAGGCATACATTAAGTCAGGGGCTAGTCATTGTGTGGGCCCCATGCTCTCTCCAGGGACAATTGGAAACTAGGGAAGGACACACCCTCCTGCTCAGAAAGTACACAATCCAAGACCGTAGCATTATTCTCTCCTTGGCAACACAGCGTCCAACCCTGCGGGGTGCCTGGATCTGATCTCGGGGACCGGCATTCAGGTCCTAGCCCAATCAGTGCTATTCCTATTGGTCAGTTGTAATTTCCCACACTCCCAGGACCAGCACCTTGAGCCATCCTTCGGCACACTGCTCCACTCCCTCTCATTTGGAATTGGCTTGGCAGTTAAAGTGACACTGTTAGCTTCGGCTAAATAAACTTCCGTTAATTAACCTCTGTGTTCTGTCTGGTAATGGCGATCACAAGGAAGTCTGGTCAACCCAATCGTGACATGGATTTTAGAGAGTTCGTCCCACCATGGATCAAAGTTAACTATGTAATGCTAATGACACTTTCATTGGCTTAAACGCAGGTAATTGGCCTAAAATAAGTGTAAGCACGGTGAATACTATGGGCAAAATACTATGTAAGCACAGTGAGCTGAGACTTGGGAGAGATCTCCTCTAACTGCTCCCTTCTGTCTGACATCACTGTGCGTTCTACAAGAGTTTGCACAGGCAGAGCCCGTCTCTCTCCCTTCCTTTACCAGCTCTCTCATCAGGGACAGGATAAGTAAAGGGCATAGAAAACACTTGATTAACAAACACTCCCCCGAAGGACCCCGTGAGCTGCAATATGTAAATAATTTCCAGAGAAACAAAAGAAGCCACATCTTTGCTTTTACCACGGTTAGATTAGTTAAGGAACGCTATTTTTTTTTTTTTTCATTTTACAAAAGGTTGTTTCGGGGGTCAGCGTCACTGAGAAGTTGCTTTAAAAACAAAATACACTTTTTGTGTGCCGTGTGCGACTGTCCCTTTAAAATGCGTGTTCCCCGTACATATAAGGACAACATGGATACATTATTGCAAAAACATGAAGTATCATCACAACCCCACAACAGGCCATCTGAGATACTCGGACCTACCCGGAAGAAAGAAACCCAGGGAAGTATGTCTAGAAAAGTTTATTTTTTTGACCATGTCACAAATAAAATGTTGCACTATTTTCCCTTTATTTCCTGGGTACCATATTTTGGAACCATCCCTTATACATGTAACCTTCAAGGGGCCGGTATTATAACACTGACTCATTTCCTGCATCTGTTGACACCAGGTAGGAGCCCACCAGCCTCGACGTCTTCTAGGATCACAACGCTCCTCTCAGCTGTTTTTAATTAACCAGACCTCGTTCCGTCTTCCGTAGGGCTTCATGGGCGGGTCGTAGCCACTGCAGATGTAGCAGTCGGTACGGTAAGAAGCCTCTGGACCAATGGTAGAGCGCAGCTTAGCGGCGTGAAATACATAGTCTGCCTCCTTGGCAAATCCTCCAAACTGCCTGTGGTCATCAAAATGAGAATGAGTGAAAGGTTACTTGGGAGAAGGGAGGAAAATTGGGAAAGTTCAGTGGATAAAGAGGTCATCTGGTTGCTGATAACCCTTAGCTGTCCATCCAAGTTGGGTTTAGGTACAGTGATGGTTGATCAGTGTTCTGCACTTCCTCTCTGACCATAAAGGGACCGTGGAGAAGAACAATACAAGATGGGAATGGTCCCGAGGTGTTGCAGGGCTTTCTCGTGACATCAGGGGAAGATCAGTGACGCTACGTTGAGTAGCATTAAAAGGTCCAGTCCATCTTAGGACAACAATTAACCAACAAGAGTGACGTGTTTAAGGAGTTAAATCTAGGTGGGTATAAAAATGAGACACATAGAAGTATTAAATCATATTTTTCAGGATAGTTTGGGAAGCAGAGACATGGGGAAGGTTTGATATTATTATTGTGCTGTAGGGAACAGAATTACATACTGTAAATTACATAAACAGAATGACATAACAAATAAGCACAAACAATAGTAAACTGGAACAAAAGGTGTATAGTGGGGCAGAGGACGCCTCAGGAGGGGTTTTGGTCCAGCCACACAGCTGGTCCCATTCAGATCTGGGGGGGTGTATGTTAGGTGGGTCAGCAACAGCAGAGAGAAAGATCCCAGTCAGAGTAAGCACTCAAACTCCCAAGTAATATACTGCAGAAAGGTGCAGTGAGTGGAAGATACTGGATTTTATTTAATCATATACTTAAAAGGTCTTAGGAATTAATCTATGAATACTTTATAGGCAGAACGGGGGTACCCCTAGCTCGTACTATGTTAAGTGGGTGCCAGACAGGCTTCCTTAAAAAGGTGAGTTTTCAGGGAGCTTTCAACTGTCTGAAAGCTGGAGGGGAGTCTGATGGTCCGTGGTGGGGAGTCCTAGAGAGATGGGGCAGCTGGGTAGAAGTCTTCTAGACGGAAGTGGGAAGAGGTAATAAAGGGAGGACAGGCATAGGTCATGGGAAGAACGGAGGTGGCGTTTAGGAGCGTATTTGGAGACAAGGGCTGGGGTGTAAGTTTCTAGGTTTCTGAAGTTAATTCTCGTGGACACGGGGAGCCAGTGTAGGTATCTGCATAGTGGAGCAGCAGATCCTTAGCGATGAGACAAGTCTGGCAGCAGCATTTTGGATGGATTGGAGTGGGGACAGGTGGACGAGGTCAATGCCAACCAGGAGAAGGTTGCAGTAGTCAAGGTGGAACCAGAGGAGTAATTTAGGATTTTAGTTGCATCATGAGTGAGAGAAGGGCATATTCTAGTGATATTTGGTAGGTGGAGATGGCAGGTGACATTGACGCTGCCTAAGCCAGGGAGCAGGTAAGGCTTTGCCTATAGTGACGGCGACGGCGAAACAATGGGTGACGTCACACGATGTTTCGCCGTTCAGCCGCATCGCGGGATTCCCGTAATTTGATTTGTTCAAGGGCCGTCACGTGACGCGACGGCCCTTGAAAAATCACATTTTGCCGGCGGCGGATTTTCGCGATGGCGGCGCCGCTCCGTTGCGTGCACTATAAGCGCACGCGGCGGCAATGCTTTTGTTTTTGGGTGAATTCGCGTCGCCGGCACTATAAGCGCAGCCTGAGGGGGCGCGAGCAGGCGAAGGGGAGAGCAGACAGGGGGGCACAACAGAAACGTTTGAGCACCCCTGGTCTAGAGCATGTAGATATCTATGTGTGTGTGGAATGAGGTTTTCTTGGGGTGCAGGGGGTAGAGTGAGGCTGAAGGTTAACATCTGGTGATTAGAGGGGGGAAGGGAGAGTTAGAAGAGTTAGAGACTGATCAGAAGTGGGAGAACATTAGGTCAAAGGCGTGTGAGGAGAGAGAAGGAGAGGCCGTTCCCTAGAAGAGAACAAAGGAGGAGGTTAAGGGAATAAATTAGGAGGCCGCTGCTGCATTGGGATGGTCAGTAGGTATGTTAGTTTCCCAGGATGAGAGGAAGTGAGGAAGACAGGCGGCAAAGCCATCAAGAAATTGAGAGATTGGCCATGAGGGGGCGACAGATGACAGTATCAGATGGCAAAGGGTGGAGAAAGATGGGTGGGGGCAGGAGGAGGGAAGAGAGATGGGTGGGGGCGGGGGGAGGGAAGAGAGATGGGTGGGGGCGGGGGGGAGGGAAGAGAGATTGGGAAGAGAGATGGACAGCGTGAACTTCAAAGGATAAGGAACAGAGCAAGGGAGAGGGGGTAGTGTTTGAAAAATGCAGCTTGGGGAAAGTAGGATATCTACTCAACCATCCAGTGTGTTTCCAGGCCTGGGGATGTGGCTAAGGGGCAGAGCAGCAGGGGAGCGGTGTCCAGGGTTACCACCGTCTACTGAAGGCCAACCCGGAGAAAAATGTAAAAATAAATTCTCTCTTACCTGCGGCGGTGTGGTGAGGCGGCTTCTCCCAGCATCCTCCTGCATCGCCCTCTACAACTCCAATGCCATGGCAACGTGACGCTGCGTAGCGTCATGACGTCGCATAGCGTCCCTTTGTCATGGCAACAGGCGTCACGTGACGCTGCGACATCACGTAGTGTCCTGTTGTCATGGCAACGTTGCGTCATTTGACGCCGTGCAGCCATGTTCACTGAAGTTACAGGAGGAAATGTAGGAGAATGTCGGAGGATGCCGGAGACGCCGCAGCCGCACCCCGCCACCAACCAGAGATTAACAGGCTAAACCCGTAGCCAGAGGGTAAGTGCCCAAAACCCATAGTGTCTGTGTCAAACCCAAGGTGGTGGCAACCCTGGCGGTGTCTGATAGGGTGAGCACAGTTTCTACGCCCTTTTGTGTGATATCACTGTGTGCTGAACATGAATGAACATTTCCCAACACTTCTGCTGGAAGGATGTCCCACGCATATTTCCTGCGTGTACCACCCTACAGCTTCAAAGAGATGTGCACTGTCCATCTCCGTGACTTACGTGGAATACACAGTCAGACCCTCTCTGTCTTCAATGCAGATGTTCTCTTCTGTAGGAGCCGGGGGGTCAGCCTGAAACTGGCTGGGAATTCGCAAGATGACCTTCACTTTGGGTTGCAGGGCCTCATCCTCTGCTGGGTAACCAATGATGGAGACTGGAGACGTCATACCCATTCCAGCACCTTCAGAAGATAAGCACTCATTATTAGGCATCTGTGTTTCGGACAGTCCTGGTGACAAGAGCGGTCCCCATTTCTATGTCAACGGTGGTCAGCTGGTGAAAACATGTATGAACGGGAGATTTGGGAGGAAAATGATGGACATCTCTACACCTCCAACCTTGACCTGCTTTAGATTGAGGCGAACGGTCGAGCGCTTACATAATGTGTAAAGAACTGTAAGATTACTTCAAGATTATGTGCTGGATTATTGCTCCTGCATGCATTCTGCTATGCTCGCGATTGGTACAGATGTAGTGCGGTGAAGCACAATGCATTCTGCTATGCTCGCGATTGGTACAGATGTAGTGCGGTGAAGCACAATGCATTCTGCTATGCTCGGATCCGGGGTACAGATGTAGTGCGGTGAAGCACAATGGATTCTGCTATGCTCGGATCCGGGGTACAGATGTAGTGTGGTGAAGCACAATGCATTCTGCTATGCTCGCGATCGGTACAGATATAGTGTGGTGAAGCACAATGCATTCTGCTATGCTCGGATCCGGTGTACAGATGTAGTGTGGTGAAGCACAATGCATTCTGCTATGCTCGGATCCGGGGGTACAGATGTAGTGCGGTGAAGCACAATGCATTCTGCTATGCTCGCGATCGGTACAGATGTAGTGCGGTGAAGCACAATGCATTCTGCTATGCTCGGATCCGGGGTACAGATGTAGTGTGGTGAAGCACAATGCATTCTGCTATGCTCGGATCCGGGGGTACAGATGTAGTGTGGTGAAGCACAATGCATTCTGCTATGCTCGGATCCGGGGTACAGATGTAGTGTGGTGAAGCACAATGCATTCTGCTATGCTCGGATCCGGGGTACAGATGTAGTGTGGTGAAGCACAATGCATTCTGCTATGCTCGCGATCGGTACAGATGTAGTGCGGTGAAGCACAATGCATTCTGCTATGCTCGGATCCGGGGTACAGATGTAGTGTGGTGAAGCACAATGCATTCTGCTATGCTCGGATCCGGGGTACAGATGTAGTGCGGTGAAGCACAATGCATTCTGCTATGCTCGGATCCGGGGTACAAGATGTAGTGTGGCAAAGCACAATGCATTCTGCTATGCTCGGATCCGGGGTACAGATGTAGTGTGGTGAAACACAATGTATTCTAAACCTCACTGAGGTGGTTTCAACACACTCCCTTTCTCCTCTCCTCACTCACCAGTACTCGGTCCCCTGGGCCTCTCCAACACTAAACTTCTCTCTGTCAACAGGAGGGAGAAAACTGGGTGTGCCAGTCTAGATGCCACCACATTGGAACTATTCATCCTTAAATTCCAGGGGGGGCATGGGAGATGTTCAGCAAAGGAAAAACTAAAAAAACATCTAAGTGCAGGTGCTTTGAACAATGGTGAAAAACTGCTGCTGCCTTGGCTCATATGCTGAGCCTCCTTACAGTGTAAATAAATGTAATGCGCCATTCAAAACGGAGGCAATGTTATGAGTTGTACACTTTCAGAAGAGACGCCCCTCAAAGCAGGAGACAAAACGGAGCATCGGTAACACAGTGAGGGCAGGCTGAGAGAGGAAATGAGAGCGCAATAACCCTGTTGGTTAAATCATGCCACGAGCCTACATCAGACCAAGGAATTAGGGATATCCCTAATTCCTTGGTCTGATGTAGGCTCTTGGCATGATTTAACCAACAGGGTTATTGCCCTCTCATTTCCTCTCACCCAACTTGCGCTAAAGACCTGTTCCTGGGTCTGGATGAGAGGAATGCCAAGACTTACATAACATCATGTTATGGGAAGATAACAGCACATTATGCAACAATATTTTGGCATTGCAGCTAAAACTTGATGTTTTATCCACCGAAATATTACCAAGATACGCCCTTTCCCTTGTCGCTCTACTGCTAAAACTCTGACTCAGGCCCTCATTCTCTCCCGTCTTGATTACTGTAACCTCCTGCTGTCCGGCCTTCCTGCCCCCACAATCTATTCTAAACTCTGTTGTAGAATCACTCTACTCTTTCCTAAATCTGTCTCAGCGTCTCCCCTGCTGAAATCCCTCTCCTGGCTTCCTATTAAATCCTGTATTACTTACAAAATTCTCCTCCTCACTTTTAAGGCTTTATACTCCTCTGCTCCTCCTTACATCTCACCCTAATATCTCACTATACACTCCTCTGCCCCTCTTTACATCTCACCCTAATATCTCACTACACTCCTCTGCTCCTCCTTACATCTCACCCTAATATCTCACTATACCCTCCTCTGCCCCTCCTTACATCTCACCCTAATATCTCACTATAACCCTCCTCTGTCCCTCCTTACATCTCACCCTAATATCTCACTATACCCTCCTCTGCCCCTCCTTACATCTCACCCTAATATCTCACTATACCCTCCTCTGCTCCTCCTTACATCTCACTGTAATCTCTCACTATACCCTCCTCTGCCTCTCCTTACATCTCACCCTAATATCTCACTATACACTCCTCTGCCCCTCCTTACATCTCACCCTAATATCTCACTATACCCTCCTCTGCCCCTCCTTACATCTCACCCTAATATCTCACTATACACTCCTCTGCTCCTCCTTTCATCTCACCCTAATATCTCACTATACCTTCCTCTGCCCCTCCTTACACCTCACCCTAATATCTCACTATACACTCCTCTGCCTCTCCTTACATCTCACCCTAATATCTCATTATACCATCCTTTGCCTCTCGTTACATCTCACCCTAATATCTCACTATACCCCTCCTCTGCCCCTCCTTAGATCTCATCCTAATATATCACTATACCCTCCTCTGCCCCTCCTTACATCTCACCCTAATCTCTCACTATACCCTCCTCTGCTCCTCCTTACATCTCACCCTAATATCTCACTATACCCTCCTCTGCCCCTCCTTACATCTCACCCTAATATCTCACTATACACTCCTCTGCCCCTCCTTACATCTCACCCTAATATCTCACTATACCCCTCCTCTGCCCCTCCTTACATCTCACCCTAATATCTCACTATACCATCCTCTGCCCCTCCTTACATCTCACCCTAATATCTCACTATACCCTCCTCTGCCTCTCCTTACATCTCACCCTAATTTCTCGCTATGCACCGTCCCGACTCTTTCGTTTTGCTCTAGGATGTCTTCTCTCTACCCCATTTGTATCTAAAGCCCTCTCCCGCCTTAAACCTTTCTCACTGACTGCCTCTGGAATGCCCTCCCCTCAATACCCGACAAGCCCCCTCTCTATCCACCTTTAGGGATTTTCCTAAAACACTCCTCTTTAACAACGCATGTGGGCACCGACCTTGGCCCCCTGCAGACGCACATAGCAGAACACCCTCCTGCCTCTGTAAGTTCTCCCTAATTACCACTTAGATTGTAAGCTCTTCGGGGCAGGGACTCCTTTTCCTATTGTTTTGTCTGAAGCGCTTATTAGCTTTGTGTTATAATATTATGTCACGTGTATTGTACAGCGCTATGTACCTGGATGGCGCTATATAAAGATATAACACATACATAATGACTATGCTGATGAGATGAAGGTCAGTGCTGGTTTTGCATATAATTAGCTTTGAGGAATGCACCTGAACCTCACAAAAAATCATGCCCGTTCCCATTCTAGATAACTTACCGTTTTGAGCCCTGATTTATCAGTACTTTGTGGGGGGGGGGGGGGATATAGTGTGAGAAAGAAACGGGGAGAGAAAGAGACAGGAGAGAGACAGAAGAGAGAGAGAGAGACACAGAGACAGAGAGAGACACAGAGACAGAGAGAGACACAGAGACAGAGAGAGAGAGAGAGACTGGAGCCAGACAGGAGAAAGAGACTGGAGACAGACAGGAGAAAGAGACGGGAGAGAAAGAGAAAGTAACAGGTGGAGAGAGAGAAACTAAAAAGATAGAGACAAACAAGAGAGAGAGATAGAAAGACGGAGACAAACGAGGGGAGCGATGGGATAGAGACACAAACGAGAGAGAGAGAGAGAGAGAGAGAGAGAGAGAGAGAGAGAGAGAGAGAGAGAGAGAGAGAGAGGAGAGAGAGAGAGAGAGAGAGAGAGAGAGAGAGAGAGAGAGAGAGAGAGAAACGAGAGAGAGAGAGAAAGATGGAGACAAACGAGAGAGCGATGGGAGAGAGAAAGAGACGGGATAGAGACACAAACAAGAGAAAGATGGGAGAGAGACAAACGAGACAGAGAGAGAGAGAGAAAGAGAGAGATTGGGAGAGAAAAAGAGATGAGAGAGAGAGAAAGACGGGAGAGAGAGACACACGAGACAGAGAGAGACAAACGAGGAGAGAGACAAACGAGAGAGAGAGAGAGAGAGAGAGAGAGAGAGAGAGAGAGAGAGAGAGAGAGAGAGAGAGAGAGAGAGAGAGAGACAGAGACAGAGACAGAGACAGAGACAGAGATGGGGAGAGAGAAAGATGAGGGAGAGAGAGAGAAAGAAAGAGACGAGAGAGAGAGAGAAAGAGATGGGAGAGAGAGAAAGACGGGAGAGAGATAGAGAAAGA